>NW_006399799.1:14096349-14102237 GCF_000299155.1 Elephantulus edwardii
ACATTTCTCCTCATAGAGCCCAGCCTCCCGGATGATCTGTTCTGCATACAGGTTGAAAAGGTATGGAGATAGGACACATCCCTGGCGTATGCCTTTCCCAATTTTGAACCATCCAGTGTTGCCCTGCTCTGTTCTGACGACTGCCTCTTGGTTCAAGTATAGGTTTCGTATTACACGAAGGAGGAACAGTGCAAGACAGGAAGACCCTGGATAAGATGGATTGACTCAGTGACTGGGGTAATGGGGGTCAATGTGCCAGAGACAATGAAATTGGCTCAGGATAGAGCAGGGTTCAGAGCTGTTGTACATAGGATCTCTGAGTCACAGGTGACTCAACAGCACATAACAATAAAAAGGACCAAAGTAAAGCTACAGATAACTCTTGATAAATGCTATAGCTATAATAAGCAAATAAAGAGACACACTAGACCACACACCTTATGACTAAATTGAATTAATTTTTAAGGACAGGACAGGCAAGCCAATTTTATGGTATTAGAAATCAGGACAATGGTTACTTTCGTGCATTAGACAATGTTGTCTGGCAAAGGGTATAAAGGAAGTTTCTGGGGTGATATAAATGTTCTAGATTTTGATCAGGGTTACATACAAAACTTTTTGAGATATACTCTGATGTCTTGAGTAAATGATTGTATATCTATTCTACTTAAGAGTCCTTGGGAGGCCCAAATAGCTAAGCATTCAACTACTAGTCAAAAGGCTGAAGGTTCAAACCCACACTAAGGAGCCTCAGATGACAGACCTGTCAACGTGCTTGTGAAAGCGGACAGCCTCCAAAATGTTCTGGATCAGTTCCACTCTGCACACGCAGGGCTGTCAGGAGTTGGAATCAACTTGTCGGCACCTAGTTCAGGCGGCACAGTCCACAGGGAGTTGCGCTTCTCACCCAAAGGCTGTGCCTCTGGTGGTTCGAACCCACCAGTGTGGCTCAGGGGAGAAAGATGGGTGATCTCCTCCTGTGCAATTTACAGCTTTGTAAACCCAATGGATGGTCAGCTATGAGTCAGTTACAACTTGAGGGTAATGAGTTGAGGTTTAAAATACAACCACAGAGTGTTCTATGCCAGTTAAGAAAAAGGATACAAATTTTGCACTTGAAAAATACATATGCTTGAAGGAGAGATATATAGACAAAAACAGCTAACGAGGTGTCGTAGATGCTGTCAGAGAAAACAGTTCCTAGGATGAGAGAGGCCAGCTGCTAAGTTAAGGGGGAGGAAGACAGACTGCAGAGATATTTACTCTGGGCCGTGTATATTCAATTTCCTCTTACGTCTATGCGATTTGTACAATGAATAAAGTGTTGTTGTTTGTTGTTATGTGCCATCGAGTCACTTGAGACTCATAGCGACCCTATGTACAACAACCCTAAACTCTGCTCTGTCCTGTGCCAATCGCACTGTCTCTGATACTCCCATCCCGATTATCCCAGTCACTGAATCAATCCACCTCATAGAGGGTCTTCCCCTCCTGTGCCATCCCTCCACCCTCCCAAGCATGATGTCCTTCTCCAAGGACTGGTCTCTCCTCACAACATGTCCAAAGTATGCTAGACGGAGCCTCAGAATCCTTGCCTCTAAGGAGCCACCCGGTTTAACCCTTTCCAGGATGAATCTGTTTGTTTTCCTACCAGTCCATGGTATTCTCAATACTCTTCTCCAGCACCACAGCTCAAAGGCATAAATTCTCCTTCTATCCTCCTTGGTCATTGTCCAACTCTCTGATGCATAACAAGTGATTGCGAAGACCATGGCCTGTATCAGACACCCCTTAGTCTCCAGAGAGACACCATTGCTCTTCAGTACTTTGGAGAGGTCCCTAACAGCAGACTTTCCCATGGCAATGCGCCTTTTAATTTCCTGGCTGCTGGTGCCAAGACTGTTGATGTCTTTGAAGCATGGTGTTGGACAAAAATAGGCCAAAAGGACAAATGAATCTGTCTTGGAAGAAATGTAGCCCAATGCTCCTTATAGGAGAGGATGATAACACTCAATTTGGGTGTGTTTTCAGGAAGTGTCTGTATCTGCAGAAAGACAGTTTGCTTGGTAAAACAGAAGGTCAGCAAAAAAGAGGAAGACCTTCCAAGAGATGACGGACACAGTATCTGCAATAATGGGCTCCAGAAAAGCACCAATGTGAGGATGCTGCAAGATCTGGCAGTGTTTCGTTCTGCTGTAGGCAGCATTGTTATGAGTCAGAGATGACTCGATGGGGCCTAACAGCAACAGTGACACTGGGCTGTGAAGGATGAGTGAGACTTCTCCAAGCAGAAAATGAGCTTATGTGGGCAAATACAGGAAGATACTGAAGGAAGGTGGGCAGTGCAGGGTGTAATCAAAGCAGGCTTCAGGTTTATTCAGATAAAGGAAATTCCCTTGAACATTTTTTGAGTGAATGAATTAGCTTCCTCACAGTCATGATACATCTAATATCTTGAATTGCAGGACAGATATGCCTGGATGAGAGCCTAGTACTGACGAGATATGATACTGGCTCTGTGTGTCATGAATTCCTTCCAAAATTGTTAATTCCACCAAAATGTGATTCTTCCAGGCCTTTCAATTAAAAACCATTCATACTTGGTTATGGGACTAATATGAATGAAATTGCTCTCTAAAATATATGTTGGAATCCCAAGCTATCTATGGATGTAAGTAATTACATTTAGAAATTGGGTTTTCTTTGTTATTTAAATTAAATCATACTGACAAGCTGTTGTCAGGTACATGGAATAAACCATGGTTCATAGTGACCTTACGGTCAAGAGATCAAAACATCGTCCAGTCTTGCAGTATTCTCAAAATCTCCGCTCAAGTCCATTGCTGTAGTTACTATATTAATAAAAGGGGATCACCTCCAAATTTCAAAAGGAGTAATTAGATACTGAGATGAACACACATGGGGATGACAGATACCATGTGAAGATAGTTTACAAACAAGGGACTAAGGTACATCTAAGGCTACCAGCCAGGAAGGAACTGACAGAGTTGAGACCCTGATTTGTACTTTTAAGCTCCAAAATGATGACAAAAAATTAATTTATGTACTCTAAATCCATCTATGTGTGGTATTTCTGTTATACCAGCACTGGTAACCAAGTTAGATATTGACTTACCTCCCCCCCCCATTTAAATCTCTCCCCCAACTATATAATTTTTGACTGGTACATATTTTGTATTATTCTGGAAGTTTCTTTAACATCTTCAAATAATACTGTTATGTCCTGGTTATCAACTTTCAACAGCATCTAGAAAAAGTACAACTAAGACGCTCCTTAGAGGCAAGGATACTTAATCTTTTATTTTTTTTAATTGTTTTGCTTACAAAGTTCATGTACAGTGTGTGTCACATTATTCTGCATTCATATTATGTTTCATACAATCATTCTCACATATTGTGTTTTATAAAACTAATCACCTTTGGACCTTGCCCATCATTACCCTCCTGTCTTTTCTCCCGGATCCTTCCCATTTCCTTTACCTCCTCCCTCCACCCACCAAATTGTGTAACCCTGTGGTTCCCTCCCTATCCATTCTCACTCAGCCTCTGTCTCTCATACTTGGGACATGTTACCAGGAGTGACCAGTCACTGGAAAAGGACATCATACTGAGAAAGATTGAGGGTCAGAGAAAGAGAGGAAGATCCCCAACAAGATAGATTAACACAATGACTGGAACAACGGGTTCATGCGTGTCAGAGATTGTGAGGATGGTGCAGGGAACGGCAAATTTCAGATCTACTGTTCATAGGGTTGGTACAAGTTGTAGTCAACTCAAAGGCACTTAACAATTGCAACAATGAATGAAGAAATTTATGCACATTCCCTTCTTTTACCTCAAATTTTTTCTTAGTTATTTATTGTTATTGCTGTTGTGTACCATCAAGTCAGAAGTGGCAATGTCAGGAAAACAAAGATTCTTACCACTGGACCGACAGGCAGTGTCATGATGGATGGAGAGGAGATTGAAACTGTCAGCAGCTTCATCTTGCTTGAATCCCTAATATACACTCTTGGTACCAGCAGCCAGGGCAATGGGAAAAATCTGCAGTTAGGGACTTCTCCAAATTATTGAGGAGTAGTGATGTCAGTTTGAAGACTAAGGTACATCAGATTCAGGTCATAATCTTTCTGATTACTAGCTATGCATTCATGACATGGACAACGAATAAGGATGACAGGAAAAGTATTGATGTCTTTGAGCTGTGGTGTTGGAGAAGAGCCCTGAACATCCCATGGACTGCCAAGAGAACAAACAGATATGTCTTGGAAAGGGTGCAGCCAGAGTGCTCTTTGGAGGCAGGAATGATGAGGCTTTGCCTCACATACTTTGGACATGTTGCTTGGAGAAGGACCTGATGCTGGGAAAGGTGGAGGGTCTATGAGGGAGAGGAAGACCCTCAACAATGTGGACTAACACGGTGACTGCTGCAATGGGCTCTTGTGAGTCAGGAAGTGTGAGGATGGCACAGGATAGAGCAGGGTTTAGATCTTCTGTTCATAGGGTTGCTATGAGTCATGCTCAGCTCGACAACACCTAACAACAAAAACCTATCATTTACATTCAGCTGTCATATATTATAATTTAGTCTCTAGTGCTAAAATTCAAGCTAATATGATTGAAGAATTATTATTCTCTGAGGAGTTATTAGTGTGATGGCCCAGGATATGTAATCTATATTACTATAATTATATTATAAATTTTATCGCCCAAAGAAAAATCATCCATGAGTCAGGACCAACCAATATTACCTAAATGTATTTATGTTGTTCTCATTGCCTTCAAACTGAGCATGACTTATAGTGATCCTCTGAGCTAAAGGCCTGAAGCCCTTCTACAAATATTGACATTTGTAAAAATTCATAGAATTTCCAGAAGCATGTTCTTTAGGAAGTGGATGCCACTCCTGCTTCCAAATCTGTCATAGTATGTTATTATGTGTCATTGAGTTGCCTGCGACATATAGTGACCCTATGTACAGCAGCTCTGAACCCTTTCTTGTCCTGAGCCAGTCTACTAACTCTGATACATTAACCCCATCATCCCAGTTACTATATCAATCAATCTAATCTAATTGTTGCACTTTTCTCCCTGACCACTCCTCCCCACCCCCCCAGTACTTTTCTCTTTGAAAAGTAAAAGAAAAGTTCTTTCATTGTTTTACAATCCCTTCCCCCAGGTCCATTCCACCATGCAGCCCCTCTCCTGTGCTGTCCATCCACCATTCCAAGCAAGATATCCTTCTCCAAGGACTGATCTCTCCTGGTCACGTGCCCAAAGTAACCGAGGCAGAGCTTCAAAATCCTAGCCTCCAAGAAAAGACTTGGTTTCCCTCTCTCCAAGACAGATCTATTTGCTTTCTTGGCAATTCACGGCATGTTCAAGACTCTTTTCCAGTACCACAACTTGAAGGTATCTATTCTTCTTCTGTCATCTTAGTCATTGTCCAACTCTCTGAAGTATAACATGTGATTGTGAAAACCATGGCCTGGATTAGGCACACTTTTGTATCCAGACTGACATTGTTGCTCTTCAGCACTCTGGAGAGGTCCATGACAGCGGATTTCTCCAATGCAATTCTTTTTTTGATTTCCTCACTGCTGGTGTTAAGAGTACTGATTGTGGATCTGAGCAAGCTGTAATTGTTAACAACCTCAATCTCTTCTCCATATAAATGGTGCTGCCAATTGTGAGAATCATTGTCTTCTTCTCCCCCCCTTTTTTATTATTAAGTTTAATAAAAATTTAGAGACTTTGGATTTCCATTCATTCATTGTTGCACTTTTCTCCCTGACCACTCCTCCCCACCCCCCCAGTACTTTTCTCTTTGAAAAGTAAAAGAAAAGTTCTTTCATTGTTTTACAATC
>NW_006399799.1:14103707-14127088 GCF_000299155.1 Elephantulus edwardii
TTTTTTTTGCCAAGTCCTTCAGAACAGTCTGTACTTCCTCCTTCATCATCATTGCCTCATGCTCATATGTTGTTTCTTGAAATTCTTCTGTGTCAGCTAATTATTTCTATAGTTTCCTTAATCCCATGTCCTTCCCCTTTCCCCCATTCTTCTTTTACTTGAAAGAAATAACTTTCAAAGTTTTATTCCCCTTCCCAAACATAAGATTTTTAATGGTAAACTTTCTGAACTTGCATACACAAAAATGTCTTAAATTTTTTTTTCTATCAAAGCTTTATAGGTTTGGCAATCTCTTAATAACCATTGTCCTCCTATAACTTTGAAAGCTTTATTCCTGGGTATCTTCTTTCACCGATGAGAAATTCAGATATATATTTTGATTCATAGTCTATCTCTTTGAAAGCTTTTTTCATTTTTCATCCTTGAAATTTCACCTGGATAAGTTTGAGTTCCTTTTCACTAATTTATGTCTTGAATTCAATGTAATTTTTAAATCTAGGAGTATTCCTTCAACTCAGATAAAGAGCTTTTTGTTATACTTTTTGTTATTTCTCCTGCTTCAGTGTCTTTGATGCCCGATTCGACATCTACCTAATGCTGAAACTCCTAGGCTGATCTTCCACAAAGTCTTACTGTTTTCTCTTTCATTTTTTGACCTTCATTCTTGGAGATTTTTTTGTTTTAAATTCTAGATCACCAGCTTGGTCTCCATCTGTGAAGTTCATTCACTTACCTTTTTTCAGGAATAATATTTTAAATTTTCAATCATTCTTTCTTTTTATCTGATCATTCCATTTTCATAGCAATCTGTTCCTATCAAAGAACAACAAAATATCTCAATTATGCTGAGAGTATAATTGTAGTTTAATTTTTTTAGGGTCAAATATAAGTCAAAGTTAATTTTATATGCAAATTGAAATATTTTATATTTACTTCTAGAGGAAGTTTCTTTCTTACTCCTCTGTTTACAGCATATCATTCATGCTGTTGGTCTTCTTCTAACGTATGACACATGCTTATTAATGAAGGACTATGTTGAATGAAGATGTTCTGGTAGCCTAGTGGCAAGAGGTCACCAGCTACATGAGAGAAGGATGGGCAATCTCCTCCTGTGTGATTAA
Organism: Elephantulus edwardii; assembly: GCF_000299155.1. Classification (NCBI taxonomy): domain Eukaryota; kingdom Metazoa; phylum Chordata; class Mammalia; order Macroscelidea; family Macroscelididae; genus Elephantulus; species Elephantulus edwardii. Next base: position 14,104,829 of record NW_006399799.1, read on the forward strand.
CTGCCTCTGAAAACCCAGCGGAGGTTCAGCTATGGGTCAATTCTGATTTGACAGTACCCAACAACAACAACATGCTGTAAAGTCAGTGTATATGTTTGGATATATCCCAGCACTGGTGGCAGGTCCCAGGTGCGGAAACAAGGACCTAGTGACAACAGTGGCTTATACGAGACAGAGGTTTCTCTCTTGAGTAACAGCCTGAGTGTATGTAGTCCTGTGCTGATGCAGTAGCTTCCCAATGTGAGCATCAGAGATCTTGTTCTTCTGCCTTCTGTAGCATGTGGATTCCATCTCTCATCCTGTTTGCACTCTAATCAGTTAGAGAAAGAAAGGGGAGAGCAGGGCTGGGAGTTACACAGATCATTTCAGTTCACACCAGCGGTATGACCACACCATGATGTTAGGAAGGCTACGTGATCTAGTCTTTAGCTGAGTGACCTTTTACCACAATTTTTTTTTTCATTACTATACAAGAAGGGGAAAGGATATTACTGAGACAACTAATACATAAGTTTTAGAATGATTTTTTTTCCTTCTGACAAATCTTCTTTGAATGTGATGGTGGGAAATATGGGAAGATTCTTTGTGAGAGAGTAAAGCATTATGATGGCAAGTATACCTGTAAGGGTGACGGACAAGAAGGTGACTAGGGGACATCTGTAGTTGCAAGAAAGAAGGGTGATTTCCCCTATGGGTGGGCACAATGGTATGTTTCATCCTTGAGTAGAACTGCTGATATTCCCTGCTTGCTCCTCTTTCCTGCCTGCTATCTGCTGGGGACGTCCCTCAACTTGATTGTCTTTGAAACCCCATTACTTTTCTTAGAGAGCATTTCTTTGGATTTGGCGTTCCCTGGCTGCCTACTTCTCCAAAGTGTGAAGGGGTAGAGCTATACTTGCTGTTCTGAGGGGTTCTTCACATTCCTTCTTTGTTTTACTGCTCCAGCTTTAACTATGCTTAGTGTTTCTTGAACAAAAGTCCCACTGGCCTTTGAGGTCCTGGGTTGCAGTATCTTTTTTTTTGGGGGGGGAGGATTGCAGTATCTTATACTCTGATTTTTCTTCTCAACTAAACTGTCTGAGATTTCTATCTTCTTAAAATACAGCACAATCTCAGGTTCATGGATGACATCTTATCTTCTAATATTATCATGGTGACATCCCTAAAAAAAGATTTTCTCTCTGTCATCAAACATGGTTTCCCTGTCCTAGAGAAGACGTGGAGATGAACACTTAGCTAGTGGTTAGGAAATCAACACCGAGTTTACCATCAGTTGGCAGGGAGCTTCATGCCCTTTAAAGGATACTGACGTGCCAGGGCAGAAGATGAACCCTTATAACTGAAAGGCATCATTATAAAGCGCTAGGAGTTCTGCCCTTGCGGTCCAGGAGTCTGCAGCAAGGCAGCAAAGCTCACTCATTTCATGGCAGGAACCCGCCACCTCTGCCTGCCTGGGCAGCCAGGTGATCCACCAGGGGGAGCACTCTGCCTGCCTAAGGGCCAGTTGGCCACTGTTTAGACACCTGGAAGGTTGCTCTTGGCCTCTCGCTGCCTCTGGAAGAAGTTTTGGTCATAGCTGCGAGCTCTGGTGGCCTGTTAAAGCAGAAGGTTCAAAACCACCAATTGCTTCTTGGGAAAAAGATGGACAATCTCCTCCCGAATGATTTACAGCCTCTGAAAAGTAGCAGGTGGATCAGCTATGGGTCAGTTCTGACTAGATTTCAGTGAGTTGTTTACCAAGCTCTGCTCTGTACCCTCCCATCCACAGAAGGTGAGAGTCAAGGGTCTAAGTTTTAATGTCGATTAAATGTATTTGAGGCTATTGGCTCCTGGCTCCACCCTATTCTCCAGAAGGCATCAAAAGCCTGTTTCTAATCTTTAATCTGTTCTCCATCACTGTCCTTCCGATTCGTTAGGCTCTCCAGACCTCTCCACCTAGTTTAGCATGATGTCAAAGCCTTTTCTCGATGGGAAATGTTTCTTCACCATCAATCCCCCAATCCCTTCTAACCTGTGTGCTCTGGCATAGAGATGTAGAACCATCAGAACGAACACTGAGTCCCATACCCCAATCATCCCTAGGTATGTGGCAAAGCCCTTAATAATGCCTTTAAACCTACCCCAGACATCAAATCTTTCAGCAAGTTTCCTGCCACCTTCTTACATCCAATCCCCAAAATAACCAGAAAAATAATCTCTGTACCCTTGAAACACTGCTCCTATTACATGTCCTACTCCATATAGGTAGCTCTGGTGGCCTAGTGGTAAGAATCTGTGCTGCAATCCCAAAGGCACGTGGTTCGAATTTGCCAGCTGCTCTGGGGAAGAAGGATGGACAAGCTCTTTTTGAGCAATTAACTGCCTCTGAAAACCAGTGAGAGAGCCAGCTATGGGCCAATTCTGACTCGCTGGTACTCAACAACAACTCCATGTCATTATTTATTTGAGAATTACTCCTCTGTGTTTCCCAAGCTCCAAGCACAGGTTGCTATGTACCCAATGCATATTCTGAATAAGTGAATGAATGAATCAATACCCAAATGCTAAACTGAATGGATTGTAACACATTTAATGTTCACCTTGACAGAATAAGCTCAATAAGACACATTTAGTTCAGAATAAAGGAGCATATGCAGAGGAAGAGATAAGCAATGTATTGGCAAAGGGACTTGTGACTTAAAAAAGATGAATCATGTCTTGTGATGAGGAGACAAATTGCAAAACAACTGGGTTACTAACAATAGGTGCTAACATTACTGGGCACTGACTATTTGCCAGACACTATGCTAAGCATTTCAGGCACATTTAATCCTTTAAGAGAACCCAATGAGGTAGGTCGTGTGCTTCACTGATGAGGCAAGAAGGTGCCGAAAGTCACAGAACTTGCCCAGGAGCACCTTGGCTCACATAACCTGCCCAGAGCACATGCACTGAAGGGTAGGGCGAGACATGGAGGTGGCTTCAGAGCTGATGCCCATAACCACCTCCTCATACAACCTTCATGTGCATTTACTCAAGAGATTAAAAAAAAAATCCCAGATTTTGCTCAGAGAGTAAGAAGCAGAACTAGGCTTGGGAATTCTGAGACTTGGCTTTACCTTGACCTCACGGAAAAGCCTGAGCAAATCCCGTCCTGAGTTGCCTGTGTTCATATCTTAAAAAGAAGATACTGACTACAACTGGGCTCTCACTCAGCTCACTTAGCCTTACATTCTGGATCTTTTTGCTCACTTATCTGCCCCACAGCCCACCTACCTCAAGAAGACTTGATTTTGGTCCTCATTGTGTCTTTGGACTAGGTCTGTATGGATATAGAGTTCTTGATAATCGAAACTTTTCTTCAGAATCTAACTTCAAGCTACCTTCCTGCATGGTTGTCTGCCATACTCTGCCCCAAGTGGCCTGCTCCTCACCCCTCCAGTCTCCTAGCCTGCAGTACCCTCATCTCACTGCACTTCAACTCCTCTGCATTCTTTCTCCTTCTTGGCCTTGATCCAAGCTTTTTCTTCAATCCTCCTGCCTGGTCTCCCTTCTTCCCTTCTTTGTGCAGCCAAACTCTCCTCATTAGTATTAGTACTGCCACCTTCTCCCCTATCCCAGATAGAACCAATTCCTCTTTCTCTGGGATGTTTAATTAAACTTCTATTATTAATAATACTCACACTGCTATAAGGAGAACTGGTAGCCTAGCAGATAGGGAATTGTGCTGTCAACCCAAAGGAGGTTCAAGTTCATTAGCTACAAGGGAGAAAGAGAGGCACTCTCCTCCCATGTGATTTATAGCCTCTGAGAACCACCTGGAGGATAAGTTATGTATTGGCTCTGACTCAGTGGCAATGAGGGGACCTGGTGTAATGATTTATAACTCATCAAAAGGCTGCATAGCTGCTCATTTAATTTTTTCCCTGTGGAGACAATCTCTTGTTTATGGCTCTAAAAGCCCTCGTAAGGTCCCTGGTGTGTAAATAATTTATGCAATGTTGTTAATGTAAAGGTTTGCAATTGAAATCTATTCAGCAGTGCTGGTGATCTGCTTCTGTGGCAATTATAGCCAAGAAAATGTACTGGAGGAGTTTTACTCAGTAGCACATAGACTAATATGATTAAGAATAAACTTCATGGCCAAGACTCTGATTTCTCTCCTGTTGTTGGTGACATTGACTGCCATTGGGCTGGAACTGATTCATAGCTGACTTACAACAGGTTTTCAGAGGAAGATAATCGCATGGGAAGAGATAATACCATGGAGCAGCTGCTGGATTTGGACCACATGCCTCTGGGATGATAACATAGCTTCTTACCACTAGTCTACCAGACTTATCTGATTTATCCTCTATTAGACTATAAATGAATGGAACAAGACATTGACAGGGAATTGTCAGAAGTTCAAGCAGAGTTTAGAAGAGGCCATGACATCAGAGATATCATTGCAGTTGTCAGATGGATCTTGGCTGAAAGCAGAGAATATCAGAAGAATGTCTATTTGTGTTTTATTGACTGTGTAAAGGCATTTGACTGTGTGGATCATAACAAATTATGGCTAACATTGAGGAGACTGGGAATCTCAGAACATTTAATTATGCTCACATGAAATATATTCCAAACTAAGAGGCTGTTGTCTAAATGGAACAAGAAACATTGTATGGTTTACAACCAGGAAGGTTGTGTGTCAGGGTTGTATACCTATTCAATCTGTACCCCCAAGGAAATAACTCACAAAGTCAGGCTTTATGAAGAAGAATGTGGCATCAGGATTGGAGAAAGACTCATCAACAATGTGCATTATACAGATGACATAACTTTTCTTATTGAAAGTGAGGAGAATATGAACGCTTGTTGCAGAAGATCAAGGACTACAGCCTTCAGTATGGATTATATCTCAACATCAAGAAAACAAAGGTCCTCACTACAGGACCAAAAGTCAACATTATTATAGAGAAAGGAGGGAAGCTGCCAGTGACTTGATCTTATGTGGATTTATAATCAACACCCTTGTTACCAGCAGTCAGGAAATCAGGAGACATATTGCATTGTGCAAGTCCACTGTCAGGGACCTCTCCAAAATGATGAAGAGCAATGTTATCAGTTTGGATACTAAGGTGCACCTGATTCAGACCATGATCTTGTAAATCACCTACTATACATCAGAGGAAATAAAAAGACAAATTGCATTGGGGAAGTCTGCTGTCAGGGACCTCTCCAGAGTACTGAAAAGCAATGATGTCAGTCTAAAGACTAAGGGTCTCTATTCCAGACCATGGAGAAGAACATCAAGCTCAGAAGGGTGGAGGGACAGCGCAGGTGAGGAAGACCCCAGATGAGATGAATTGATATAGTAACTAGGACAATGAGGGTTGGTGTGTCAGAAATCGTGAGATTGGCACAGGACGGCAATCTTCAGAGCTGTTGTACATAGGTTGTCTATGGGTGGCAGCCAACTCAATGGCACATAACAGCAACAACATACATCAGAGAGCTAGACAATGAACAAGGATGACAAAAGAAGAAATGATGCCTTTGAGTTGTGGTGGTGGAGAGGAGCACTGAATATCCCATGGATCTCCCCCCCACCAAAACAAACAAACAAACAAACAAACAAACAAACAAACCTCCTCAGATATATTTTGGGAATAGTGCAGCCAGAGTGCTCCTTGGAGGCAAACATGGCAAAGCTTTACCTTTCATACTTAGGACATGTAGCTATGCAAGGCTATTCCTTCGTAAGGGACATTGTGCTTGGGAAGATAGAGGGTGAGCAAAGGAGAGGAAGACCCTCAATGAGATAGACTGACACAGTGACTGCAGCAATGGGCTCTAGTGTGTCAGTGATGATGAAGATGGCACAGGTTAGGGTGAGGTTCAGGTTGGCCGTTCATAGGGCTGCTATGAGCTGTACTTGACTTGAGGGCATCAAATAACAACAACAACAGATAACAAATGGGGAGCTCTGGTGGCTTCTTGTTGTTTGTTGTTTGTTATGGTGTGCAATTGAGTCGGAACCAACTCATAGCTGACCCTCTAGCAGATTTTCAGAGGTCGTAAATCGCGTGGGAGGAAATAGTCCATCCTTCTTCCATGTCTAGTGGCTTGTTGTTGTTGTTGTTAAGTGGTAAGGAATTTCACTACCAGTGTAGATGTACACGTTTTGAATCCACCAACTACTCCATGGAAGAAAGATGGACAATCTCCTCCTGTGTGATTTACTGCCTTTCAAAGCCCACTGCAGGGGCAGCTTGAGATCAGTTGTGACTCGATGGTATACAACATCACCAATGATAGACTGCAGATAGGGGACTCTGGTGGCTTAGTGGTAAGGAGCTGCACTGCTAACCCAAAGGCATGCAGTTCACATCCACTAGCTGCTCCTTGGAAGAACGATGTGCAATCTCCTCCCAGGTGAGTCAAAGCCTGAAAACTGGGTGAAGGGTCAGTTATGAGAAGTTCTGACTAGATGGTAAATAACAACAGACTGCAAACACAATGCCTGAAAAGCACTCTGTGGTTGAAAAGATCCTTGAAATAGTCCTCTGAAAGGGATCTTACCATCCTTTTCTTTTATGCAGATGAGGAAATAAAGATTCATGGGAGGTTGTGTGACTCATATGATCAGTAGGCTGGGATGTGGCCACCAGGTCCACAGTCTGGGTCTCAGCCTAGTGCTTTTTAAAGGTTCCTATCTCCTTAAGTCTATATCCCGCATCTGACTCCTATATGTAATCCCACCTCACTCAGCTCCAGGAACGCTGTGCCCTGGGTCCAGGAAGGGTTTGTTGAAAATTGAATCCATACAAGCCTGGATTCATGCCCCTCCAGTCCCCTTCTCTGGAGCATGCTGAGTCCACCCTGCATTTTTGCACCAGTGATCAAGAGCTTGAGTTTCTAGCGCTTGTAAGTTGTGTTTCCTGCTTATCCCGCAGAGCTGGGGCAGCCCCTGCTACTTGCTCTCCTGTCTGGTGAGGCAGGGTTAATACTGTGTCTCCTGGGGTGAGGGATAGACAGGGTGGATTACTTGTGCTTACTTACTACTCTGAACTGAACAGTATCACATGCTTCTCAGAGATTTTCTTTGATGTGGTGAAGCCCATGTGTTGTTGTTCACAGAGCATTAAACAAGTAAGGTTACACTTAGCTTGTGTACTACTCTGTCCCTGACAGGGGTTTGTAAATTTGAAAAGTGATTTTGGTTCTGCAGAAGGTGCTGTGTGGGCTTGGGAGAGAGATAGATATCAACCATGCCTAGAAGCAGAATCTCTGATACATTGAAGAAAACTTGAAGTTGTTCATCATAGGTCAGTGAGTAAGCAGCAGTAAGCTCATACTTATCTTGCTTATTGAGCAATCAGACACTGGGAAGGGGATGCCCTGGGGAAGGATGGTGGAGGGCAGCCAGGAGCCCCGGGTGCTGGGGTGCTGAGTCAGCCGCTGTGGCAAGAACACACGGACCTTCCCTTCAAAGGCATGAGGCCATAGCCCTGTCACTTGCTTACAAGTACTCCCCACTCACTTCTGGAGAAATCCAAATCCTTCAACATGCTACTGCCTTCTCTGAATGGGTTTCTCAATAGGTCATGGCCCAAGTGAGTGATTTCTCTTTCTCAAGCAGAATCACATCTTGCCTTCCTGTTCTGGCCCAGGTCTATCCCTCTCAGCTCCCAGCTCCTCACTCTCACAACGGTGACAGCTGCCAGCTCTTGAATGCTTGCCATGTGGTGCCTGGGTTTGATCTCATGATATTTTAAACTATGTCCCTCCATTGTAATGGTTTGTTCATGTTATCTTCCACCCCAGCCCTGTTAACCACCTTCGGGTCCTTTGTGCCTGACACATAGGGACTTGTGGGTGTTTGTGAATGAATGGATGAAGCTGCAATCGAGATAGTTAATATGCAGCTTACATACTTCATCCTAAAACCTTTTTTTTTTTAACTTGTGTGCCATCTAATCGGATCTGACTGGCACAGGAGGAGACTGTCCCTCCTTCTCTAGCAGAGCATCTGGTGGATTTGAACCACATGCCTTTGAGATTGCAGCGCAGCTTCTGGCCACTAGGCCACCAGAGCTCCCCTTATCTTAAATTCTTTTTGGAAAAAGGAGGTGCACTGCATTTTAAAACAAGTAGATCTATTAAAGACTTCATGAACTGAATGTTCTAAATGCTAAGTTTCTCTTCCATAAATGTAATGTTTGGAACTTCCTATGCTAGACATTATCTAGTAATTTTCTTTTAAACTTACACACCATAAAATTCAGGCTTTTAAAGTACACAATTCAGTGGTTTTAATATATTCAGAATTGTGCAATCATCACCACTAAATCCAGAACATTTCATCACCCCCCAAAGAAATTCTATGCCCATGTCAGTCTCTCCCCATTTCCCACTCTCTCTAGGCCCTGTAAACAACTGATATATCAACTTTAAATTTCTATAGATTTGCCTACTCTGGACATTTACTACAAATGAAGTCATATAATATGAAGCCTTTTCTGTCATGCTTTTCTCACTTCGCATGATGTTTCTAGTCCTTTGCTTTGAAAACATCAAAATTTCATAGTTATTTCTCGGGACACACTGAGATTCTAGGCTCATAATGCCCATGCAATCATGCAGGTGGGAACTGGCTGCTAAATGCCTTCAGGAGAGTGTGGATTCAGTCACATATATATAGGAGTGGGCAGTGGGGGCAGGGGGGCCAGACAGGAGAGTACAGTCACAGCCACAGCCAGCCTGTGCCAGCATCAGAGCCACCAATCACAGGAAACCTGGGAAACCAATCACAGGCATGGGGAGTGTTCTCAGGACATTCCTGGGGAACTGGGATGCCTGCAGTGTCCTGGAGAGAGTTTAAGGAGCAGCTGTCTGCAAACCAGATCTAGTGGATGGGAAAGGAAGCTAGGGTCGGCAGCACCCAGCCTGTTGTTCAGAGTGTTCACATTTCTGAGACAGTCTCTCAGCTCAGCAGGGGATGGAGGCCCCCCAGGGCACGGGTGGTTCAGATCTGGGAGTCCACAATGGAACCCGGTCATCCCAACTGCTTCATCCCTCTGTCGAACCCAGGTCTCCTTTTAGCCAGTAGAAGAATGTTTTGATCAGGTGCAATCAATGTACTAATTAATCATCATTTTGCTATTTTAGCTTGTTTTATTCCTCAAAGGATCTGAGGTAGTTAATATGAATCAAAGAGTAAAAATTAACCCAGGGAAAATGGAAAATGTAAGGTTTAGCCTGGAAGGGACAGAAAAGCAGGGCCAAGTTGTTGAGAAAGCCCTGGATGGGGGTTACAGTTGGGCCTAGAGTTTAGGTTCCAGCTTCCTGGCTGTCAAAAGATGAATGACAGAACCATGAGTTGCATAGTCTTGATGTCCTGACAGTAAACAGTTCCTCAGAAGAAGCAAAGCTCATTTTGGCACGCAGTTCTGAAAGAGACCCTTCTCATGCTGCTTTCTGTAAGGAGTCATTAAATAAGTCATTCCCCAAAAACTTACTTAACCATGAATGCCCCTGGGTGTGGCATCAGGTTCCTGACTTCTAAGAATGAAACTTGGGCTCCACCAACTTTATTAGCTCTTGTTTGGGAAACATTATGCCATTGGGTGACCACCATTAAACATGCTACCAGAAATACAACCAACCCCACTGTTACTTACACAGTATTTTCGTATAAATCAATTTGAATTTGACTTGTTTAAACATAGCCTCATTTTTAGCAATAGGAACCACAAGCTTAACCACTAACTGTATGTTTTTTATTGAATTAAATAAATTAATGATTAAAATAAAGACTTTCACTCATATTTCCCCTAAAATTACCTCATATTTTACCAGTGGTTTATGTCTTGCACTTGGGAAATAGAGTCCACCATCCTTCCTCCAAGGCCACCCAGACAAGGTACATCCTTCTTTAAAAAAGGCAAAACACCAATGTTGTTGTTGTTGTTGTTAAGTGCCGTCGAGTAGCAACCCTATGAAGGAGAGTCTTCAATGCTTGGGTGCCTTTCCTCCTCTCTCCAGTTTCATAGGGTTTCCGGAGGCAAGCTATTACGGAAGGGGATGCCACTCCTCCTTCCAAAAACACCAATACTTGGCTTAAATACTTCCCAGACATCTTCTCCATCTGATAGAGTGATGGAAGAAGCTCCTTTGACAAGTTCTGGGATAGGCTTCCTTATCCAACCACATCATGGTATAACTTGCAGGGCTCTAAAGTAGCCTCTAGTTCAAAGCCCACAACTGATATGTCAAAGCTGAAGATAAGGGGAAATGGACTTGCTAGAGATCGTAACACTAGGACAAGGGCTGGTGTCTGGATGCCAGCACTGCCATATTCCATACCCTAGGCAGACAGGTGAATAGGTAGATGTCTCCAAAGACTTGAGTTCATTGATAAATACCATAGACAAGTGTAATAGGAAAGAAGTACGTGCAGGAAAGGATCTGAGCCCTAGCCAACTGCAGTTCAAGCTCCATGAGGGCAGGAAACAAATCTGTTTATTCACCAGTGTTAACCCAACACTGGCACCCTGATGCATAGTAGGTGCTCAAAAAACAATTGCAGAATGTTAACATCAAGTTCAGGATGATGTTACCTCAGGATGGGAGGAGGGAATTTATATGTATATAAATACACATACATATGCATATTATATATGTAAATATATGTTTTCTATGTACATAGGGTCGCTATGAGTCGCAGGCGACTCGACGGCACATAACAACAACATGTTTACATATGTATGCCTATGCATGCATGCGTCTGTGTGTGTGTGGGTTTTGCTTATTGTGTATATTATAGAGTCGGAACTGACCCATAGCTGATCCTCCAGTAGGTTTTCAGAGGCAGTTTAATCACATGGGATGAAATTGCCCGTCCTATGGGAGCACAGGAATTGTGGCAAGCTTTTGGGGTCTACTGCTTTTCCGAAATATTTGATGTGCAGGTTTGCTCTGTCCCTGGAGTGAGGCTAGCCAGCCTGGGCCTAGGGTTTGAACCAGGAGGTGGCCTTAAGCCCAAGGCAGCTGGGAAAGAAGCGGCCATGTTGTTCCTGGTTTGGCTGGCTCCTCCCAGGCTCTTGGTGGGTGATTGTCATCTGTGGCCCTCGGCCAGGTTCAAATTGTCTTCCTGTCAAACATTCTTCTAGGTGGTATAGCACTGGTCTGTGTGTTGCTGTACAGAGGTAACTCGTGCTTGCTGTGATGCTGAAGCCTGTGACAGTGATGTGCCAATCGTGGTAATGGGCACCCATGGTGGATAGTGTTGGCTGGAGCTTCCCGACTAAATCAATCCTGGAAGCAGGAGCGGCATCCACTTCTGAAATGGCTTGCCTCCAGAAACTCTATGTACAAACAGTGCTCAGGCTGTTCGTTCATAGGGTCGCTATGAGTCGTCTACGACTCAACGGCATTAAACAACAACAACAACATTGCCATGGAGCAGCTGGAGACCTTGAACTACATTGCCTTTGGGATTGCAATGCAGCTTCTTGCCACTAGGCTATATATATATATGTTATACAAGTGTGTTCAGGTCTTTCGTTCATAGGGTAGATAGTAGTCATCTGCAACTCAATGGCACTTAACAACAACAAAATATATATAGTTCTTGTTGTTGATTGCCATCAAGTTGATCACGACTCATAGTGACTCTATGAACAAAAGGCCTAAAGGCCCTCTACAACTATCGACATTTATCAAAGTTCATAGAGTTTCTGGAGGCATTTTATTTAGAAAGTGGTTGCTACTCCTGCTTCCAAACCTGTCACAGTATGTTATGTGCCATTGAGTAGCCTGTGATGTATAGCGACCCTACGTACAGCAGCTCTGAAACCTTCCCTGTCCTGAGCCAGTCTCACTAATTCTGATACACCATTGCCCCAGTGACTGTATCAATTCATCTTCCCCAGGGTCTCCCTTTCCTGCACTGTCCATCCACCCTTCTGAGTATGATGTCCTTGTCAAAGGACCAATCTCTCCTAGCCACGTGCCCAAAGTAAGTGAGGTAGAGCTTCAAAATCCTAGTCTTCAAGGAGAGATGAAGACAGACCTATTTGTTTTCTTGGCATTCCATGGTGTGTAAAAATACACACACACACACACACACACACACACACACACACACATTATTGTTGTTGTTAGGTGCCATTGAGTTGAGTATGACTCAGAGAGACTCTATGAATAAAATATCTGAACCTAGTCCTGTCTTGTGCCATCCTCTCACTTCCTGACACATAAGGGCCCCCATTGCAGCAGTCAGCTTGTCAATCGACCAGGTTGAGGGTCATCCTCTCCTTCACTGATCCTCCACTATTCCCAGTATCATGTCTCTCTCCAAGGAACAGCACCTCCTAGCAATATGTCCAAAGTATGTGAGGTGAAGCCTCATCATTCTTGCCTCCAAAGAGCACTCCCACTGTACCCTCCCCAAGACATATCGATTCATTTTCTTGGCCGCCCATGGGATGTTCAGTGTTCTTCTCCAACACCACAGCTCAAGACATCAATTTTTGTTTTCATTTTCAATCACAAAAATTTATTTCTAAATCAACTTTAAGGGTCCAAATATTAAAGTGCAAAAAAAACCCCACAAAATAAAATAAATGAGTGCACAAGCAAGTATGTTCTTCCAATCCTAGTGACCAAACAGGATTTAGCAGATGCCACATCAGGGTTGTCCCTGAACTAGAGACAAGCTCAAGGCCTTTCTGCTGTTGTCACTGTCACTGCTTAGAGGCCACCCTGGAAAGACTCACTCACTGAGCCTCTGGTCTCCACTATCAAAGTGTCTCCTTCCCTAGAGGAAAAGACTAGAAGACTAGCAATAAATACTTCAGTATAGTGAATGATCTAGTATCCCTTACCCTCACCCTAGAAAGTCTTAGAAAAGAGAAAGGTGAAATCAGCTGTTAAGACAACTTAGTGAACAGCAATGCACGGTGTAAGGATTTTTGTCTTTTGTTCACTGCCACAGCCGTGGGCTTGGAAGAGTGCCTGCCAGTGGTAACTGACATGGTGATGTGCTGAATGATGAAAACCTTGAACTTCACCTCCATGTCCTACTCTCCCATCTCAGAAATGGATGGCTCTGATCAAGCCCCAGTGACCCCTAGCTCAAGGCTGAGGTTGGAAATGAACGCAAACAGGGCTTACGGACAGATGAACTCTGGAGTCTTAGGACTTCCGCACTCGAGCATCCTAAAGCTACAATCTAGACGAGGATGCATTACCTACATAAACTCTGTGCACAGTCAAGCTCTGGAAAACACCAGTGAGAGGGAGAGCTTCAGAGAGAGGGAGAGGATGAACACCCGTTACACATCGGATGCCACGTGCCTGCACCCACGCGACTGCCACTCCCCGGAAAGACTTTATTTGGCCACTTGATCCTTTCACTTTTCCTTGATCTTCCACTTTCTTTTTCTTTCTTTTTTTTATCTTCCACCTTCTTAATGGCCACCTGGATGGCCTCCTGGTTGCCTAGGAACTGGGGGGGGGTGTCCAACGGCATGCAGGTTTTCATCCAGCTCCAGGCGGATGGGGACTCCAGCGGGGAGAGTGATGTTTATGACAAGACATCAATTCTTTTTCTGTCATCCTTATTCATTGTCCAGGTCTCTGATGCATAGCTAGTAATTGGAAAAATCATGGCCTGAATAATATGCACCTCAATCCTCAAACTGACATCACTACTTCTACATTACTTGGAAAGATCCCTAACTGCAGATTTTCCCATTGTCATGTTCGTCCTTATTTCCTGACTGCTCGTACCGAGGGAGTTAATTGTGGATCCAAGCAGGATGAAGCTGTTGACATTTTCAGTCTCCTCTCCATCCATCAAGACACTGCCTATTGGACCAGTGGTAAGAATATTTGTTTTCTTGATATTGAGACACAATCCATACTGAAGACTGCATTCCTTGATCTTCTGTAACAAGTGCTCCAAATCCTCCTCACTTTCAACAAGTAAAGTTATATCACTTGCATAACGCAGGTTATTGATGAATCTCCTTCCAATCCTGATGCCACATTTCTCTTCATAGAGTACAGCATCTCGGATAATTTGCTCAGCACATAGATTGAACAGGTATGGAGATAGAATACATCCCTGATGCATTCTTTTCCCAATTCCAAACCATGCAGTGCTCCCCGGATCTGTCTGCACAATAAACTCCTGATCCAGGTATAGGTTCCTCATGAGCACAATTAAGTGCTCTGGGATTCCCATTCTTCTCAATGTCAGCATGCATCTCTGATGGTTCATGTCCAGCAGTACTTTGAGGGAGAAAAATGCTCCTTGTAAGATTTGCAACCTTAGAAAGTCAACAGAGGGTTGCTGTGTGTCATAGTAAACTTGAGGGCAGTGAATTTTAGTGTGTGTATAAATATGTATATACACATATATAGAGACATACATACATACATGCACACATATGGGTGTCTCCTGTGCAACTTATTGTCTCTGAAAACCTGCTGGAGGGTCAGCTATGAGTAGATTCCTACTTGATGTTACATAAGATAGATATATCACACAAACCCAAGGACATAATAATAGTGGCTTAGTTTCACAGAAGTAGTCAGTGCCAGTGGGTCTAAGTGCCCTAAGTACCCTCTCTAATTGAGGCTGGGTTTGTGTCTCACAATATGGAGACATCTTGGCACATATATTTTGTAAATAATGGCATATTTCATTTAGTCAAATACTAGGACAGGATGTATTAAGAGTTTGCTAGGCTGAACCTACAAAGTATGTCAGAACCTCATGTTTGGAAGGGACCTTCAGAGGAGCCAGCAGATGTTGCCATACAAGATACATGTTTCCCCTAGACACTACTCTTAGGAGGTGACTCATAGGGTTTTGATGTTCATTTCTCTACAACTTGTTTTTCTCAGGAGCACTCTTCCAAGGTCGAAACCAAAAAGTCAAACTCACTGATGTTAAGGTCATTTCAACTAATGGTGGTCCTCCACTGTAATTCCGAAGGTATAAATCCTTATAGGAGTAAAATGACCATCACTTTCCCTCAGAGTAACTGGTACGTTTGAAGCACTGGCCTTTCTGTTACTAGTCCAACATGTAACGCAGTACCTCGCTAAGTCGAAGGCTGACATTATTTGGGCAGCAAAACCTGTGTCCATCAGGCACTGTGGTGAGCATCTCACATCTATCAACCCATTTATTCTCCTAACAAACTTATAAACTCAAACTTATTTCTCTTGAATTGGAATCAACTTATAACAGACACTTCACTGGGTTTCTGAGGTATAAATCCCACCAGAGGAGATTGCCCATCCTCTCTCTGAGTGGCTGGTAGATGAGAACTACCAGAGAAGGGTCACCTTTAGGCCAGCAGCTCAGGTACCTACAGACTCTGTCACCAAAGGGCAGACATTATTATAAACTCAACTTTACCGAAGTAGAGACGAAGGGTCAGAGAAATTATGTAACACAGTTTGTAAAGAGTGGGGCCTGGATCTAAATACTAGCAATCTGTCCTGAGAACCTGGGTTATTGACCAGTACACAATATTGCCTTTTCTAAGCAGACAGGGAGCTCTGACGGAGCAGTGGTAAAGAGCCGCGCTGCTAACCCAAAGGCCACTCCTTTCGAGCAGTTTTAGTCCTCCAGCAGCTCCATGCCAGAGAGATGGGCCATCTCCTCTTATGTGAGTTACAGTCTTGCAAAGCTAACAGAGGGTGAGCTATGAGCCTGTTCCAACTCCATGGTTGCGAATGACGAGAAACAGAGATGGCATCCTTCTCATTTTTTTTTAAACACAAAATAATGGTCCTGTCTGGATGTATCACTTTTGAATATTTCCAAATGTTTTCATATGGTGATAATTTTTCCATTATCATTTTGTAATACACATCCTTTGTACCTTTATCTTTACAGACTGGTATTGTTGTTTCATGAATCAGATTCTCAGAATAGGGATCACAAGGTCAAAGGGTACGTCTGGGTTTTTTTCTGAAATAGCTATGGGGTCTATTGTTTGAGGCATCGTCCTAATAGTGAGCCATGTGATTTTTTTTTACTCACTGATTTTGATTCTATCTCTCAGGGTTCAAGAATTTTCTTCCCATGTTCTTCAAACATTCCTCGGACAAAATGGTTTTCTAACTTCTAAGGGTCTAGATACCTCTTAAACTGGCATCCTCTGAGGCGACCTGGCCTACTGCCCTTCATTCTCTCTGAATGAAACCCATTGAGAGGAATGGTATCTTTTCTGTTAACAACGAAGTGGTGATGGCGTTATTAGGTGCTGTCGAGTTGGGCACGACTTATAGCAACCCCATGAACAAAAGATTTGAACCTTGGTCTATCCTGTGCCATCCTCACACTTCCTGACACACAAGAGCCCATTGCGGCAGTCATCACATCAATCCACCTGGCTGAAGGTCTTCCTCTCCTTCATCAACCCTCCACGCTTTCCAGCATTACGCCCATCTCCAAGGAATAGCCCCCCCCCCGCCCCCGCAACATGCCCAAAGTACGTGGGGCGGAGCCTCATCATTATTGCCTCCAAAGAGCATTCCGGCTGCAAAGAAGTCGGAGGCATTCAAGCTGGTAGGTCTCAGAGTTTCTCTCTCTGATGTTAGGTGTTGTCTAGCTGGTTCCAACTCATAGCAAATCTATGGACAAAGTTAAAACGGGGCCAAATCCTGGGCCATCCATCTTCACAATCCTTGCCCTTTTTCAAAATCACACATATGTCTCCCAGAGAAAAAGGCTCTTTGCAAGATGCTAGCAAAGACAGCCTAATTCTGCTACCTGTTGGTGAGAAAATAGAGCTCATTTCTCAGAGTGGCTATGAATAATTCCGAAGCTGACAGGCCTAGAAGCATCTTCTAGTTCACTGTCTTGTTTTAAACAAGAGCCCTGCAGGGAAATGACCAACCCACGTTGACGCATGGACGTGCGGAAGGATCTCCGGGACCGGGTGCAGGGTCACCGTTGGGTGCGGGTCCCCAGCTCTCTCTGCTTGCTATTTCCTAGGAACCATCTTACTAGAAAGGCGTAGTGTAAATATTTTGTTAAGCAGCCAAGAGAGGAAACTTACCCAGGCTGAGCTGCCCTGTGCTGGGTGCTGGCCATGGACACAATGCTCAATGAGGACCATTATCTGGGAAGGGAGGGCTGTTTGTTCCGCTGCGGGACGGTGCCAGAGCCCGGAGCCACCAGGCTTGCCACTCTGGCTGCCACACAGAAGAGTCTCCTTGCGCTCAGCAGACTCTGCGGTTATGCAATGCTGGGCCAGGAGGTTAACTCTCCCCGGACAAGAGCCAAGCCTTGTTCCTTCCTGCCTAAGCATGTCCATCTGAAAATGCTCAAAATCAACGGCTTCTAAAATGGCACATTTTACAATTTTTAAACGTAGGGAAGAAGAAGAAAAAATATATACACATACTTATTTGAGGCCTTAGTTGTTTGCAAAAATGCTGTGGCCCTGAATCGGCTGGCTTATTCTAAAGGGTGTAGTGTTGGGAGCTGGGCTGCACCATCCCTGTGGCTCCCACGCCCTCCTGCCCATCACTCCTCATGGGCATCTATTCTGCCTCCAGTGCCCAGCCATTCCCTCTTCCAGGAATGCCACCTTCCTCCATTTTATTATTTTTTAATTTTTTTTTTACTGTCAGTTCTCACTGACCCATGTTTGTCTTTCTTAACCTCAAGTTTCCCTCCACTTTCTCAAAACTCCCCTGAACACCTCAGCTCCAATGGTAAGATTTCAATCTGAAAGAGATCTTAGAAGGTATCTATGAAACTGTCCCATTTTCCTGATGAAGAAGCTGAGATCTGGAGAGACTGGCAGGCCTGGGAGAGCAGAGTGAGTTAAATGTGCATATTGGCAAGGATCCTTCCACAAATCACGCTGACTTGAGTAGCAAACCATACCCCGAGTCCAGTAACTTCCCTTCGCCTCCACAGCCAGCATCCTGTGCCCTGTCAACACCTGTTTGGATGACTGCACCAGCCTTTTAAATGGCTTCAATCTGCTGCCCTTGCCTCCTCCAGGGCAATCTCCACACAGTACCCACACTAGATGGGGCAAGAACCTTCTAGAACCTTCATCTGACCAAGCCATTGCTCTGCTCGGTCTTCAAAGGCTTCTTCTCACTACAATGTCCAGATTTCAGTCAAACTGGCCTTTTTGCTGTTCTCAGGAAGCACAAGCCCATCTCTGTATGAACATCCTTCCCCAGTTACCTGCAGTGCTCACTCACCTCCTTCAGGTCTTTGCTCAGCCATCTGCCCTCAGCCAGGCCTATCTGACTTTCTGACTTAAAACTCACAACACCTCACCAGTTCCCAGCTTCCCCATTCACTGCCCTGATTGTCATGTTATCACATGCTGTGTATTTTACTTATTTTGTGTATTTGTCTATATCCCTCCCTCTATTAGAATGTAACTAATAGGAACTCAGGAATGTATGTATTTTATCACTTAGAACAGTAGAACAGTGCTGATGATCTTTTGTCTTAAGTCAGACTGATTTTAAGGATTAATTACCTCTTTGAGGATGGATGATGGTGATGATGGGCGTGGTGTCCCACAGACACAAGGTGTGTTAAGCATGAGGGGAGGGGACAATTTGGTGGCACATGTGGGATCAGAGGAAGCATTTTAAAAGAAGAGAAAGCAGCTTGGGAGGCTGTCACAGATGCGTTTTAAGCTTTGTAGGAGAAAAAAAAAATTATGCAGCCAAATATATCCTCAAGGTATCAAAAAAGCCAAGATATCACTTTGAAGACTAACATGAACCTAACCAAGGCCATGGCATTTTTCAGTCACTTCATAGGCAAGTGAAAGCCAGAGCATGAATAAGGAAGATTTAAGAATAAATGATACATTCCAATTGTGATGTTGGCAAAGAATACTGAATATATACATCATAGCCGGAAGAATGAGCAAAGCTATTCTGGAAGAAGTATAGCTGGAATATTCCCTAGAAGGGGGATGGGGAGTCCCTGTCTCACGTACTTTGTACACGTCATCTCTCAGGAGGGACCAGGCCCTGGAGAGGGTCTTCATGCTTGGCAAAAGAGAGGGCTTGTGAAAAAGACGACGACCTCCGTGAGAGGGGCTCAATTCTGGCGGTGATGGTGAGGACAATGTGGGAATGGGCACTGCTTCATTCTTTGTACAAATGTTTTCCATCAGCTGAAACTCAACAGCAACTACCGACGATAGGGGTAATACTCAGATACCTTGGCCTCATCCCTCTCCCTGCTCCCAGGCAGAGGCTGCTTCTGTGAGAGCAGGGGGTTGGATACTCCTTGCTTTTGTTTTTGCTGTTAGTAGTAGTCAAGTTCACTGGGACTCCAGGTTTGCAATGAAGAACTGCTTCAGAGGGTTTTCAAGAAACAGGCCGCTGGGGCCCGTCTTCTGAGGCAGGTCGGTGTAGATTTGAACTACAAATCTTTTGTTGAGCACACAACCATTTATACCATACAGGGATGACTTATTTTTAAGGCATCTCAAATTTGCAAGTCCAGCAATCTGACTTTGTTTTTTAAAAGCTCTGTCAGTGATTCACAGGCCCCACCAGGACTGGAGACCTGACCTGAGTGCTTTGCACAGAGATTTATTCCTGATAATAAATATTTGTTGAATAAATAAATGAGAATGATGGAAGAAAGGGAGGAAGGAGCTAAAATAAACACAGGAGAGGAAAACGAAGGCTTAGGTGTAGCCAAATGATCCCAAGGAAATATGCCAGGCAGAACTGGAGTGAAGAGGAAATAACGAGGCCTGTCCAGACAGGCAGAAGGGCAGCTCGAGCTCCCAGCCGCTCGCCCCACACCTGCAGTGACACAGACTGGAGGACAAATCTTCAGCAAACAGAAACTTGTGATTTCACTTGCACTGCGAGGAGGAGCAATTTTATTTACTCATGGCACTGTCTCTTTAAGGTTGGCTGGCTCTGAAGCAGGGCCCACACTAAGTGATGAAAGTGACTGGTTGCTAAGATCCTTGTTTTCCTTGGCCATGGGGCCCCACCCTCACAGCTCTCTGGGCCCACATCTTTATTGACTCTTTGACCTGACTTTTCATTCTCCTCCTGTGTACCTAATGCTCATTCCTCAGGCTGTGGGGTGGCCCTTGATCCTCCACTTATCTCTTTCTCCCTGTTCTAAGCCACCTTTCCCCCAACAATGCACACCACACCCCTGTTTAAGCACTTCCCAGTCCTGCATTTCCAGCTGCTGGATGGGCCATCTAGCTCCCCTCTCAAATTAAACAGGATCAGCATCAAGTTCATCATGTCTCCTCCTCCCCCTATTCTCTTAAACCCCAAGCTTGCAACTTCAGATTCCTCACTGAACTCCACTCTCCCTTGTTCTGAAATCACCTACTCACCCACCCACCGATCCATCCATCCATTCAGTCTCCTATCCATTCATCTCTTTATTTAAAAATTATTAAGCACCCACTGTGCACCAGGCTGTGCTGAGCACTGGGGACATTCTCATGTCTGGAAGTCTAGTCCAGGATAAATTACTCCCAGATTTATAAGGAATCTGCAGTTTGGCCTTGGGAAAGTCACTGGCCATGAGCTTAGGAGTTCCTCTGAGAAAATGATTCATTCTTGCCCCATGACTCGCTAGCCTGAGAGTGATGATCCATTGACACCACTTTCTGTGGGTGACACTGATCTGAAGAATACTATAATCATCATTCCAGGAATGTTACAGCCTTATTCCTCTTATAGATTCTGTCTGGTAGGACTACTATAAGTTAGAATCAACTTGAGGATAGTGGGTCTGGTTTGTGTTCTATGTGTTAAGTTCTTTACATATGTTCTCTTATCTATCTAGTCTATACAACTGCTTAAGAGGTAGTATTGTTAGGTCCCTAATACAGGAGAGGCACAGAGAGGTGCAGTAGCTTGCCCAAGGACACACAGCTAGCATGCAGTACAGCCAGGATGTCCTCAGCCCACTCTAAACTCAAAACGAACTCTTCAGTCAGCTCGGCCCTTAGTGCCAATCTCAAGGTCTTCAGAGTCAAACATGTTTGCTTGTTGACAGATCCCTCCAAGCTTCCCTGAGACTTCACAGATGAATCCTCTAAAGAAGAAATTCTCTCTGAGCCCAGTCAGGCAGGAAGTGGGAGGCAGCACAGTAGCTATTTTGGAGAAGCGACATGAAAAACCACGAAACTTCCTACCTGTCCCGTTTTGCTCCCATCTGTCCCAGGAACAAGGCTGCCCCTCTCTTAGATAAAAAGGTGTTTCTCCCCACACAGTGGCTCTGCCTCTCTGGTGGTGGGAGAGAGAGCACTAAGCTTAGCACACATTTGCTATTTTTAAAGGACTAGATAAACAAACAGGGCCATGTAAATAAGAAAAAAAAAAATGAGGTCATCCTTTTAAAATAAAAAAAAAAAAAATTCCCCCTATGGGGTGAGCAGCAAAACCTCAGAAAGGACTGGCACCTTTTTATCCCCCAGGGGCCTTCTTTAGCATAGCCACCTGAAGCCACCAGGCTAGCCTCTCCCGTCCTTGCATCCACTAGGGAAAGGGCAGGCAGACCTGGGAGCTGGATGCTTGAGTTTTATTCCTGGCACTGCGGGCTTTGCCTTGAATGCCTAAATCCACTGCCTGATCCCAGCCACCACCTCCACGTGGAGCCCTGACATTGTCCCCATATAGTTAACTCACAAACACTGGCCTAAGCTCACAACACTTTCCCCCTGCACAAACCCTGGCCTGGCATCCTGATCCATCTAGTTGTCCCCTCTGAAGCCTCTGCTGTTACTTTCTTTCTCTTTATCCCCTGGACCCCCTACTACCTAGCTCCTGGATTTTCAAGAGGCCACATAGGCCCTTTGCATGTTGATTAGAAGCTATGATGTTCCCTTCCTTTCTCTGACACATTTTAATCTTAGGACCTTTTCTTCCAAGTTGGTGATTTGTTCTCATTGTTGTTAGGTGCCACTGAGTGGACTACAGCTCATAGTGACCTTCTGAACAACAAATCTGAACTTATCCAACCTATCTGGCAACACCCTCATGATCACTGTCATGTCTAAAGCCCATTGTTACAGTCACTGTGTCAATCTGTCTTGTTGATGGACTTCCTCTCTCATTGACCCTCTACTTTACCTCATCTGATATCTCTCTAATGTCTGGTTCTTCCTGAATAGATGTTCAAAGTAAGTGAGACAGCAAGCAACAAATGCTGGCGAGGTTGTGGAGAAACTGGAACCCTGATTCACTGTTGGTGGGAGTGTAAAATGGTGCAACCCCTGTGGAAAGCAGTAT
>NW_006399799.1:14128028-14153184 GCF_000299155.1 Elephantulus edwardii
TAGTGCAACAATGAATGAGTGGAAGCCCAAAATCTCTGTAAATGTTTATGAAAATTAATAAAATATAATTATAGAAAAAAAACAAAACAAAACAAAGTAAGTGAGACCATGTTCCACCATTGTTGCCTCGAAGGAACAACTCTCTTTGCACTTCCTTTAAGACAAACTTGTTTGTTCTTTTAGAAGCCCATGTGTTAGTCAATACCCTTCTCTAACACGACAGTTTAAAGCCATCTGTTTTTCTTCTGTCATTCTATTAATTGTCCAACTTTCAGATGCATAGCAATTGAAAATACCATGATCAGGTGCACTTTAGTCTTTAAACTGGTATCATTTCTCTGTACTACTTTAGAAGGTTCCTTGACACATTTCCCCAATGCAACTTATCTTCTGATTAAATGTCACTAATGGTTATTGGTGACTGGAGTCAGTAATGTGGCCCTGCAATGCTACTTCAGGTTCATCATCCAAGTGTTGGATGACATCTTGAGCTTTGGCAGAAGCTGCCTGCCTCTGACCGCCTCTCCCTGCAACCAGCATGACCTCACTTCTCTCCTCCACCTTCTTCCCTCCTTTCTCCTGTGCCTTCTGATTCCCCACTTTCAGAATCTCTAGTTCTTCTTCATTGCTCAGTACAGGTATAAGAACCACCAGTATCGCAGAAGGACTGATTTTCAAATTCTTTCATGGACGTGCTTTCAGTGCTTATCAAATCTGACATGAGACTTTTATTCTAAAAATATAATTTGACTACTATTAAAACTGCAATGACAGGCACATCCATATACACATTGTAACACACTGAGTGTAGCCAGGCCAACCCTGGAAAAAGGTCCGGGATTAAAATGTGCCCTCAATTAGTAGGATTAGAACTCTTCATTGGTCTTCTTTAAAAATATTATTATTATTGCTTAATTGAAGGATTAAACATGTATTTATAAAACCACAAAAGCAAGCATACTCCAAAGCTTTCAGTGTTAGGAGACTGGATTATCAGAAAAACATAAAAGAAAACATTGTGTGACTCTTGTCTGATTTATGTTTGTGATATGAAGGCATTCAAGTAGGTGTTTGATACTGTCAGCAATCCAAACCAGACTTTTCTACTTTCTACACAACCAGACAGCCCCGAACTGAAGGATTCTCCTATGGTTGTAAGTCAAGCTGCTGTAAGTACATTACCACTCAATGATGGAATTGAGGATTTTCTTAACACTGTATATCTTAGCCAATTAGTACTAACTGATATAAGACAAACAACATAACTGGATGGCTCTAGAAAACAGAAATTTATTCTCACAGTTTGTTGTTGTTAGGTGCCGTTGAGTATAGGACTCATAGTGAGTTGTCCCTCTGAACGACAGACCTGAACCCTGTCCTATCCTGTGCCATCCTCATCATCTCTGACACCCCTGAGCCCACTGCTGCAGTCACTGTGTCAATCCTTCTGGTTGGAGGTCTCCCTCTCTTTCACTGACCCTCCACCTTTTCAAGCATGATATCCCTTTCCAAGGAATAGCTTTTCTTAGCAACATGTCCAAAGTATGAGAGACAAAGCTTCATCATCTTTGCCTCCAAGGAGCACGATGGCTGCCCTTTCTCCAAGACATATCTGTTTGTTCTTTAGGTAGTCCGTGGGATACTCAGTACTCTTTTCCAACACCACATCCCAGTCTCACATCTGAAGCCTCCAGATGAGATGAACTGATATAGTAACTGGGGTAATAAGAGGAGGTGTGTCGGAGACAGTGAGACTGGCTCAGGATACAGCAGAGTTCAGAGCTATTGGATATAGGGTCTCTATGAGTCACAGGCAACTTGATGGCACATAACAAGAAGTCAGAATTCAGGGTGCCAAGTCGTCCTGTCAGGTCCAGAGAATTTCCCTCTCTGCAGCTCCAGTGAAGGTTCTTGTCTCTTCAGATCTTCTGCTTATGTGGTTTATTGTCTCTCTTCCCCATCTCTGCATCTTAGCTAGTGTCTCTCTCTCTCTTTTAAAAAATACTGATTTATTTACAAAGTTTGTATACATTGTTTTTCACACTAGATCTTCTCCATTTCCTTCACTTCCCTTCTCTCTACCCATCAAGTTGCGAGACCCTATGATTAACTACCCCCTCAACCCCAACCCATTGTCACCCCTCTGCTGCCCCACTTTGGATCCTCATACTCATTCTAGAATAATGGTCTTATACAGGACTTATCCTTATGGGACTGAGTTAGTTCACTCAGCATAATGTTCTCCAGTCCCTTCCAAGTTAGGTAGTGATTTAAAAAATCATTGCTCCTGCATGCTACGTAGTATTCCATTGTTTGAATGTACATAGTTTCTCAATCCATTCTATTGTGGTTGGACATTTGGGCTGTTTCCATGTTCTTGCAATGGTGAATAACACTGATATGAACATTGGTGTACAAATCTTCATTTGTTCCTCAGTTCTAATTTTCCTGGGGTGTATTCCAAGTAGTGAAATAGCTGGGTCATATAGAACTTTTACGTTCAGCTTTTTGAGGAAATGTCAAACTGCCTTCCAAAGTGGTTGTACCATTTTACACATCTACCAACAGTGTCTAAGAGTTCCTATCTCTCTATATCCTCAACAACATTTATTACTTGCTGTCCAGTTAAACTTTGCCACTGCTACTGGGTTTTGATTTACATCTCTCTTATTGCCAGTAATTTTGAGAATTTCTTCATGTGTCTGTTGGCCATCTGAATATCTTCCTCTGTGAAATGCCCGTTTTGTAATTGTGTTATCAGTCTTTTTCCCCAACACTAATCTTACTTCATTAACATAACAAAAAGAAGTCATCCCAAATGAGATTATAATCACAGGTATCAACTAGTTTAATTAATTGCTATACATTCATAGACTAAGGTGCATCTGATACAGGCCATGGCCTTTGCTATCACTTGTTATGCATCAGAGAGTTGGACAATGACCAAGGAGGATAAAAGGAGAATTGATGCCTTTGAGCTACGGTGCTGGAAAAGAGTATTGAAAGTACCATGGACTGCTAGGAAAACAAACAGATTCATCCTGGAAAGGGTTAAACTGGGCGGCTCCTTGGAGGCAAGGATTCTCTGTCTAACATACTTTGGACATGTTGTAAGGAGAGACTGGTCCTTGGAGAGGACCATCATGCTTGGGAGGGTGGAGGGACAGTGCAGGAGGGGAAGGCCCCTCTATGAGGTGGATTGATTGATTCTGTGACTGGGGTAATTGGGATGGGTGTATCAGAGACAGTGCGATTGGCACAGGACAGAGCAGAGTTTAGGGCTGTTGTACATACGGTCGCTATGAGTCGCAAGTGACTTGAGGTCACATAACAACAACAACAATACATTCATAGCTGACCCTCCAGTAGGATTTCAGAACTGTTGGACTGGAACCTTCTGCATTTGAGCTGGAAGCATCATTTATCCCTGGGCCCCCAGAGGTTAGGAATTATAACACAGAATTTTAAGAGGATTCCTCTCAATCTGTAACAATGTGGAACCAAGACAAACAAAGCCATCACCACCTTGAGGCCCCTGTGTAGCAAAGGGAGGAAGAGACCATGTGAGAGCCTGTGAGAAGGTAGCCTAAGAGGGGCTATCGCTGTCCCGGAAAGCAGTCAGTCAATGTCAGAAGCAGGGTCAAGCAGCGGGATAGTGGAGAAAACCCAGTGTACCAGGCCTCCTCTTACTCTCCCAAATCCTGCCAGTGTCTCTCTGGCAGAACCCAACTAAAATCTGGAGAACAGGGGTTCTAGACCATGGAGAGGAGAGGGCAGAGAATGAAGGTAGGGAGGTAGACCAAGACCCACCAGCCCAGCATGGAATGGCAAGGGGATCCATGTTTCTCTCTTCTCATGTCAAAGGGGGTTTAACCAGGGGAGGATGCAGATGGGTCATGCAGATGGTTAATGAACTCAATAGCTAATCAAAAGGTTGGAAATTCGAGTCTTTCCAAAGGTACCTTGGAAGAAAGGCTTGGCTATGTAGTTCTGAAAAATCAGTCCTCGGAAACTAGGGGAGCATAGCTCTACTCTGACACACATAAGCTCACATGAATTGGAATCAACTCTAGGGCAGCTAGCTTTACAGATGACCAGAGATGCTAGCAGGAAATGCTAATGAGGTTCCCTCTACCTCTGAAATTCTGTGTCTTTTCTGAATGGGAGATGCATTGGGATTAAGCGCATAAAAAATACAGCTGCCACCAGAGTAAATGTGATTCGGAATGAATGATTAGAGGAAGAAGCTCATTGAAAAATGGCAATGAAAGCATTTTCTCAACTGCATGGCTCTCCGCTGGTAGTCTGCAAACTTTGATACTCTTTCTAAAGGCATTTTAACAAGTCAAGTCTTGCATGACTTGCAACCTTTCCACTGGAGGTTGAGCCCACCCAGAAAATAGCTCAGAAGAAATGCTGGATCATCTCTTTCTAAAAAAGCAGCCCTATGAAGCACAACAGCCTGATCCATAGCCATTTATGGTGAAGATGTAGGGCGATGCTGAGCTCCACTGTGCATGGGGTTGGTTGTCAGGAGCTGAGGTGACTCTGCGGCAGCCAAAAATAATAGCAGCATTCAGTCTAGAGTCAAATCTTCCTCTGTAGCTCAATAACTGCTTCTCTACCTACCAGAGGCCAGTCTCCTCCCCACTGACAAAGCACCGTGAGTCAGCATGGAGTGCTAGATGAGATAGTGGGTGTAGTGCTCATGCTTGCCTGGGAATGGGGACACCCGACTCCTCATTTTAGCTCTGTTACTTGTTTGCAGTGTGACAAGTCACTTGAATCTCAGCTTCCTTTCACATATGAGTAAATGTATTCAGATGACCTTAAATGTCCAGTCTAGCGTAGAAGTCATGATTCTATCGGTGCCATTCAAAGATATGGAGAAAATGCAACTTCATTCTCTTTCTGATAGTCAAGCTCATTAAAGGAAGCTTTGGTCCCAGGAGACTTGCTATTTGACAGGGCGCCAGATGTGTGGGAATTACTTTGTTGTTGTTTCGCTAAGCATATTTCTAAGCTTGTCTGGACACCTGAAACTGATATGGGCAGCCTCTCCAGGGCCAATGCTCGCTCCATGATCTGAAACTGGAGTCTTTATGGTCAGTGAACAGGAGACAGGAGCATTTCTCTAAGTTTTTTGCTCCAAAGAGAGAGAGCCCAGGGGGAGAGGCAGAAGTGGAAAGGCAGGAGGAAGACAGCTGTTCTGGAGAGCATCCTATGTGAGGGAATGTGTGTCCTCCCATCAAAGATGGCCTTTTGGCCTGCATATCATGAGAAGAGTAAAACTCTGACTTTTCCAATTGCCACGTTCTCATCTCTTCTGTGATCCCAAGCAACTTCTCAAGAAATGCAGGATCCACACAGGGAGCCCAGAGAGGGCATCCCTCTCAGCTTCTGGAACAAGGGCCAAGTCACCACCCTCTCCAGGAGGGAGACTGGGCTAGGCTCTCTAAGTCCCTTGTAGTTCTTACAGACTTCACATCTCCAAGTCCTCAAATAACTCCTAACGCAGCTGTTCCCAAGCCATGGAAGCGTTAATGGACCTTCTCACCCTCCCTTGCACAGTGGCATCTGGGACACCCCTACAAGGTGGTACACTGACCCCTTGCCTGGCACATCTACCAGCCCATGCCCTGAGCCCTTCACTGGCTTAGATGCCACATATTCCAGTGCCACCCTTGATGGCCACAGGGAGCTGTGGCAGCAGTGGTCACAATAACCTCAGCACCCCAGAAGCATCAAGTCAGCACCACATTGATCACAGTTGCTCAGGGAGAGCACAGAAGGGGCAGGGGCAGATTTCCCATGTGAACTGACATCATATTTCTCTGTGGGCAAATCCCATCCTTATAAAGCTTTCTGTGAATTGCTGGCGTTCACAAGGATAGAAAGAGAGGCTGGAGGGAAGCAGGGGAGGGGCAATGCAGAGTCCCCACCTACAGTCTTCATCATAATGCACTGGATCTCTGCTTCGGTAGAGGTCTCTGTCTTTGACCTGGTTCAAGTATCTATTGCACACCTTGCTGAATAAACCCAGACTTTATCAAGCTCGTGGGTAAAGGAGACCCTTAAACATCTAACTGACATGTGCAGAACAAAACAAATGATAAACAGTGGCACCAGGATGTCCCCAGCACTTTGAGCACAGCGTTCACAGAGTTTCAGGAAGGGCAATAACAATGATACTACTACTACCAGTACATTTTTTATGAAGACTAACACAAGCGAGCTCATACAAGAAACACAAAAATGACAGCCCTACAAGAATACTTGGTGGTAACAGTTTCCTACCTGTGCTGAAGGCACCACTTCCGGTGACCAAAACTGAAACGCTGTTCTCTTTGGAAGCCAGCATTCATGTCCACTCCTCAGCGGTCACCTTTCTCTTACACACGGCTCTTTGCTCTGTGGGGGAGAGCTTGCTTGGCCAGTGTCTCTTGAAGATTCTCCATGAACTAGTTGGAGGCTGCTGGGTTAACCTCTTGGATCCTGCAGGGGATGGGGGGTGGGGGGTGAAATGCAATTAAAGAAGTCTGTGTCATCAACTAAGAAATCTCATCTTGCTCCCAGGAAGCCCAAGTCCCCAGCTAGTCCCCAAAATGCTTGGTGCAAGGCCAGATTCCCATGTCCTCTCCGGGCAGACAGTGTTAGCGTGATCCTGGAGCCCACCTTCTCTGCCTTGCGCACAGCACTTAACTCATGTAAGCCTCTATTTCTTCACCTGTGCAGGGAGTAGAATTCCAGCGATCCCTAACGTCATTCCTGCATAATCCCCAAGACTGTGAGGATGATGGATTTTACTCCTGCAGTTAGGTTATTGCATCTGATATAAACCCAGCAAACCAAACACATTGCTGTTGAGTCAATTCCAACTCATAGTGACCTTATAAAACAGAGTGCAACTGTCACATAGGGTTTCCAAGCCCATAAACCTTTCCAGAAGCAGACTACTATGTTTTCCTTCTACACAACAGCTGGTGGCTCTGAACCTATAAATTTTCAGCTCAGAATTGAGTGCTCACACGACCAGGGCTCCTCTGTCATATGGCCTTACAGACTTTAAAACAGGGAGAATAGCCAGCTGAGCCTGACTTAATCAGATTGTTGTTGTTGTATACCGTTGTGTCAGAATGGACTCACAGCTGACAGACACTTCAGTGGGTTTTTAGAGGCAATAAATCACATGGGAAGAGACTGCCTGCATTTCTCCCTCAGGGCGGCTAGTGGATTCAAACTGCTAATCTTTGATTTGCTAGCATAACTCCTTACCACTAAGCCACTAGAGGTCTATGACCTAATAAGCATAGGAGTCCTTTAAAAGTAGATTTTCAAGGGAGCTCTGGTGGCTTAGTGGTAAGACGCTTCACTGCAATCCCAGAGGTACGCGGTTCAAATCCACCAGAGATGCTCTGCTGGAGAAGGAGGGGCAATCTCATCCTGTACCAATCAGATCCGATTTGATGGTACACACACACACACACAAAATAATAATAATTTTTTAAAAAAGTAGGTTTTCTCTGGATAGTTACAGAAGAAGAAGTCAGAGACACCTGAATCAATCAAAAGTTGGATTCAATGGGCCATCACTTGCTGGCTTGAAGATGGAGGGGGTCATGTAGAAAGGCCTGAGACTGGCTTCTAGGTGCTCACTGTAACCATTAGCCAAAGATGAGAAAGCAGGGCCTCAGTTCTGAAACGACAAGGAACTGGATTTTCCTCAGAGGGAGATTTTTCTCCCAGATGAGAATTCAGTCTAGCCAGCATCCTGATTTCATCCCTGAGTAGAGAACCCAAAGCAGCCATAGACAGCTAGTCAATCTGTAAAAATAATGCATGTTAGGGCACTCGTGAGAATGAAATGCCATAACGCACATAAGAGCACTGTTCCCTCGATTGCCAAACAGACTGTTCATTTGGAGTAAAGGGGAAGGCCTGGCTTTGGGCAGGAGCTCAGCACCCGTGCTGAATAAAGGACTAATGAGTGAGAATCAGTCCCTAATTGCAAACCAATTCCTGATGGACTTACCAGGCCAGTATAAGGATCAAATAAGAATATTCAGGTAAAAATGCTTTGTAAACCACAAATCTAGGACTATCTTAAGTCAAGTATGATACCATGTACGGTATTTTATGATACTATCTATGATATTTTAGTCAAGTTGGTACCCCCATGCTGCACTGGTTTGTGTGCCTTTTGAGGTCATTGGCGTGGTGGCTGAAAAGGTGATTTATAGGGCCAGACCCCCTGGATTCAAATCTCTTCTAGTCATCAGTTCTGTGGGTTTGGAAAAGGAATTAGTCTACTGCTACCTGAAGAATGTCTTAGAGTTCTGAAAAGAAATCACTGAAAACTCTGTGGATCACGAGATCATGAGATGAGTCCTCTAGGTTTGGAGGCACTCAACACAATGGGTGTACAGGAGGCATGAGTCCACCAGCAGTCATGAAAATGACGCAGGGATAGACAACATTTTGTTCTCTTGTACATGAAGTTACCAAGAGCTGGAGACAACTCGACCACAAGGAGTAACACCAGCACATGTGAACTAGCTCAGCACAACATGCAGCCCTGCTACGAATGGAATAGAATCCAATTGTTTAAGTCTGGAGTAACCTAAACACAGGCCTGGGGCATTGCCAAGCTCCTGTCCTGAACCAAGCCTTTCTGTGGCTTTGAACTTTCTTTTAGGTTTGCTGACTTGAGAAAAACAATGAGCTCTTCTGCCTAGTATGACATTTAACTCTCACGCATGCACTACTAGGGAGTTCTGGTGGCCTAGTGGTATGAATCACTGCTACAATTCCCAAAGGCACACGGTTTGGATCCATCAGATGCTTCATGGGAAAAAAGATGAGTAATCTCCTTCCTTGTGATTTATTTAGTGCCTCTGAAAATCCACTGGAAGGTCAGCTATGGGTTGGTTCCGACTCAGCAAGTAAACAACAACAACAACAACAACATGCCTTACTACCCAACATTTTTATAGGCTGACATAAGTTTCCTTCTTTGGGCATTATACTTTTTATTAACACCACCTTGGATAGTTAATGTTTTAGTAGTCACATCAACTACTGGCTCTGATGGAATTTACTGGCATCAGAAGTCCCAGTGTTGTGACCTGTACTGCCATGCTGGCCCCATCACACCCTCCAGTTCAGTCTCACCAGAGGGCTGCACTACACATACGTGGTGCTGTGCATCGTGTGGGCTTGCTTCATGGCTCCAGTTTAACATTCCCTGATGATGCGATCCAAAATGGTAACACCTTTTCACTACTCTGCTGATTCCAATCATCCACAGATCTGACTTGAGGCTCCCTAATAAATGACAATTATTAATAAAAATGTCTGTGTCCTATTCCTCTCAGAGTAGAAACAACGGTTTCTCAAACTTACTGTTCTTCAAACACAACCGACAATTCCCTTCCTGCAAGCATTTGCTCATCCAGCTTCTGCTTGGAAATGCTACTTCTCTTCTCTGACAACCAAGTCTACTTGGCCAAATCCTGCCCATCCTCTTTTGGAATGCTCACCTGCTCCCAACAGATGGACAGAAGTGCCACCTCCCCAGAATACCCAGAGCACATGTGCAGCATAGCTTTTAAAACAAACAGCAGTGTTCACTGTGCACAGAACTCTACCAGTCTGAACTTTCTTATAGATGACATGGACCCCAGGGCAGGTCTCTATTAACTCAGTTCTGAACCCCAGAGCCTGACATAATATCTCACCCTCAGCCAGTGTAGAACAAATCCCTTTAGAACTTAATTGGGTTGATACTGGTTCATTTAACAGATGTACATTCAACACCAACTTGAGGTCAGGCTGGTAGGTGCTGGGAATAAAAGAAGACTTCCAAGGGATCACAGTAAGTGGAGGGAGAGAGGCGAGGAGTTAAAGAAATTAGTGTTCCAGAGTCTAGGCTACCATGCGGTGGAGACATAAAGGAAAGATAGTTCGAGTCACATGATTCAGATCATGTCTGTCTTTCTTTCCCCGTCTAGAATGAGAGAGAAATCATAGACAACCTTTCAAATAAGGAATAGTGGAAGTAAAAGTAACTCCAAACATCCATTCCTGTTGAGCTGATTCTGAATCATAGGGACCCTATGGGACACAGGAGAACTACATTATTGGGTTTCAAGATGACCACAGGAGCACATTGCCACATCTTTCTCTCACTGAATAGGCTGGAGCTTTGAAATGCCAGACTTGATTAGTAGCAGAGCACTTAGTCACTGAGCCACTGGGGCTTCTCAGACCAAAAAGAGAGAAGACCCCAACATGAATGACTGAAATGCTCGACAGTGCCCTAGGCCCCTGTGGAGGAAGTGGGGACAGTGATGGCTCATGAGAGAAGAGCTGGGCTGGGGCCAGGTCATGCAGGGTCTGATATATGGAACAGCCTGAGCTTGGGCTCACAAGTGGAATGAGGTCACAGGACCGTTTTAATCAGTGAGGTAATGCTGTCAGGTTGAGGACTGTGGCTCGAGATGAAGAGGGGAACAGTGGCAGAAGTAAGACATCTCCTGAGAACCTCCACTCCTGGCTTTCTCAGAGACCCCACCGATAGTTAGACCCAACACACCCACATCTGGTCATGGGGAGAAATATTAGACCAGAATCTGAATTCCTAGATGGCAAACTGAGTCATATAGGTTTACTTCTTCTCCCTCAACACAACAGAAATTTAAAAAAAATGTACACATCAGAACAGGTCAGTAGCACCAGCCTGCCAGAAAACTGAGGAAAAGCAGATGAGTGGGAATGACAGAAAATCTAATCAGAGTTAAGCCAGCCTCATCCGACACCAGCTGGGAGAGGGCCACCTGTGGACACTGAGGCCAGTGAATTCTCCCTCGGAAGGCAGAGGGAGCTGGGATGAGAGAGCAAAGGGCAGATTCCTGAAATCTAAGGATAAAGTGTGAATCCCTGAAACAAATAAACAAAAATTAGTGGGTTCAGAAACCACCCACCCCAACCCAACTTGTTGTCTCACATGATTTCACTATTCCGAGAGACTCTTGCCTTGGTTTAACTGCTT
The DNA here is from genome assembly GCF_000299155.1 of Elephantulus edwardii. Classification (NCBI taxonomy): domain Eukaryota; kingdom Metazoa; phylum Chordata; class Mammalia; order Macroscelidea; family Macroscelididae; genus Elephantulus; species Elephantulus edwardii. The sequence goes on from NW_006399799.1 coordinate 14,139,079, forward strand.
ATTACAGAAACTTCTGGAAGGAACCATCAGCAATTCAGTCAGTACAATACAATACAATACAATACAATACAATACAATACAATACAATACAATACAATACAATACAATACAAACACATGGTTTGTATCTAAGAGTCTGAGAATTCCTTGCTCTGCCTCAACAATCCTCATCTCACTGCTTCTCCGCTTCCTAGATACTGTGATTCTTCTCCGTCCTAATCAAGCTCTTACATGGAAAGACCTATCAGAAACCAGCGCACAGGCAAACTGCAAGCAAATGGGACCAGCAGCAAAAAGTACAAGGATAAATGAACGGCCAGAAAGAGAATGCAAACAGTTATGTAGATTTTACTTTAAATAAAAAACTCCATATATTATTTTATACCAATGAATTTGAAAATGGATGATTTATTTTTTTTAAAAAGAACTTGACCTTTTATTTTTAAAGGATGATCAAAATTATGCATATTATATATTGATTATTCTGTTTGATTTAAAAAATTTTTACATTGGTTTGTATACAAACTTCGTATACACTGTGTTTCATACAATCATTCTAATTCATTATGTTTTCTAAAATAAATCGTCATTAAACCATGCCCATCATTACCCTGTCTTTCCAAATTTCCACCAGATCTTTCCTATTTCCTTTACCCCTCACTTTCTATACCCATCAAATTGTGCAACCCATTGATTTCCCTCCTGCCCACACTCACCCCTCTGTTTCCACTTCTTCCTCCTTTGGATTCTATATACATTTTACAAGTTATCCTTCTTCTTCTTCTTTTTTTTTTTTACAATATGGTGCTATGCTGTATTTATCGTTATGAGACTCAGTTCACTCAGCATAATGCCTTCCAGTCTCTACCAAGTTATGGAGTAATTTTCGAAATCATTGCTCCTGAGTGCTGCATAGTTTTCCATCATGTGAATGTGTCACAATTTCTCAATAAAGTGGATGATTTTTGAGAAAGTGATAAACTATAAAACTGCCTAAAGAAGAGGGAGAAAATGAGACTAGAATAGTAACTGCAGAAGAAATGAAAAAGTCTGTCAAAGATGGAATTTCAAATGAATTAAAAAAGAAGAAATTGTTTAAGTAAAAAAGCTGGGATAATGAGTTGACTAGCCATTCAACAAGTATTTACCAACAGCTTGGCAGTGGGATAGTGGTCACTGGCTGGCACAAATGGCTAAGCACGCATGCAGGAGCACAAAAGTTAGCAGTTTGAATCCACCCACTGGCACCTCAGAAGATAAGCTTGGTGACTCTGAAATCAGTCACAAGAGTACGATCCACTGGTGGCCGTGAGGATGGCGCAGGAGCAGTGAGCGTTTCATTCAGTTGTGCAGGAGGCCACCATGCTTAGCAGGCCACTCAGCAGAAGACAGTGACAACAAAAACAAATGTCAGGTACCATCCCAGGCCCTGGAGGCTCAGCAGAGAAAGAGCAGTTCAGGCACCTGTATTTCTGGAGCTGAGAGTCAAGCCAGGGGAGAGGGTTGGCAATAAACCAGCAAACAAGAGAAACTAAATTATGAGTGCTGGAAAGAATATCAAGCAACACAACCTGGAGGGTGGAGAACATGCTTTTAAATCAGGTCCATGCACCAGATACACAGAGAAATCAATATAGATTAAAGACAGAAATATCACACGTAAACAAGCCTATGGAAAAGACTAGACTACTGGAATATTTGTGTAATCAATTGTTTCCATCAATTTGGAACTGACCCTTAGCTGACCCTCCAGTGGGTTTTTTAGAGGCTGTAAATTGCACAGGAGGAGATCGTCCATCTTTCTCCAGAGGAGCTGCTAAAGGATTTGAACTGCCTGCTTTTGGGTTGGCAGTGTAATTCCTTACCCACTAGTCCACCAGAGCTTCCTGAGGTTTTTTTGACAGTGCTGGGAAATTACTTCAAAGCATGACTCTTAATGTTCTTAAAGGAAAAGGAGAATAAATGTGATTACATAAAAATATGAAATACTTCCTCTGGTGGCTCAACGGTCAGAAGTCGTGTTGCCAATCTAAAGACATGCGGTTCAAATCCACCAGCTGCTCTGTGAAAGAAAGATGGGCCATCTCCTCTCCTGTGACTTACAGCCTCTGAAAATCTGCTGGAAGGTCAGCTATGAGTCAGTCAGTGCCCACTTGAGAGTGCATAAAAATAACCTATAAATAAAGGGCCGTTGTTGTTGTGTTGTTGTGTGCTGTTGAGTCACTTATGACTCATAGCGACCCTCTGTACAACAGCCCTAAACTCTGCTCTGTCCTGTGCCAATCTCACGATCTCCGACACACCCATTCCGATTACCCCAGTCACTAAATCAATCCACCTCATAGAGGGCCTTCCCCTCCTGCACCGTCCCTCCATCCTCTCAAGCATGATGTTCCTCTCCAAGGACCGGTCTCTCCTTACAACATGTCCAAAGTATGTTAGAAGGAGCCTCAGAATCCTTGCCCCAAGGAGCCTCCTGGTTTAACCCTCTCAAGGATGAATCTGTTTGCTTTCCTAGCAGTCCATGGCACACTCAATACTCTTCTCCAGCACCACAGCTCAAAGGCATCAATTCTCCTTCTATCCTCCTTAGTCACTGTCCAACTCTCTGATGCATAATAAGTGATTGCAAAAACCATGGCCTGTATCAGACGCACCTTAGTCTCCAGAGAGACACCATTGCTCTTCATTACTTTGGAGAGGTTCCTAACAGCAGACTTTCCCATGGCAATACGCCTTTTAGTTTCCTGGCTACTGGTACCAAGAGTGTTGATCGTGGAGCCAAGCAAACTAAAGCTGTGAACAATCTCAATCTCTTCACCATCTTTAACACCATAAAAAGTGAAACACAGACAAGAGAAAAATATTTGCAACATATAAGAAAAGGGCCATACCCATAATATGTAATAACTCGAGATTACTGTGAGTCAATCCAATTCATAGTGACCCTTCATTTGGTTTCTGAGGCTGCAAATATTTACAGGAAGAGACTGTACATCTTTTTCCCTCCAAGTGACTGGTGGATTCACATTGCTGACGTTTTAGTTGTTGTCAGGTGCCATCAAGTTGACCACAATGCATAGTCAGCAGCCTGGGATGTTCAGCACTTCCCCACCAAGGCTGCTTAGTGTGTAATGTTGCCATTAGGGCTGATAAATCAACTACAACCCATAGCAACCGAATGAACAATAGATCTGAAGCTTGCACTATCCTGCCAGAGTGGACTTGAGGGCACCTAACAATAACAACAAAAACATGCATCTGAAAGTTAGACAATGAATAGGGAGGACATAGAAAATTAGCATCTACCACTTGCAAGAAAAGACAAATAGTTAACTAAGTGGAGAGGACAGACTTTTTTTCAGGAGATAAAAATATCTAATATAGATATGAAAAGATGCCGGGTCTCATTAATAATGAAAGTTGTATGTGCTCAAAATCAGTATCGTTTCTCCCCCTCCACAACCCCACCCCTCAGCTGACTGGCAAAGAGGGAAGGGATTGCTACCTCCCAGGGCCAGCAAGAAGGTGAAGTCAAGGAGGACTTCTCAAACGCGGCTTTATGGGTGTAGATCGCTGCAGCTGCCATTGCGTTGGCCCCTAAGTAATGGCACCTCCTTGTACATCAAAAGGCATCTCGGCTTGGTCCGGAGCCATTCCCAGGATTGGGTTCACAGTAGACCATTGTGATCCATTGGGCTTCAGATGGTTGATCTGCAGAGCAGATCATCTGGTTTTTCTTCCCAGTCCATTTAGTCTCGAAGCTCTGCTGAAACCTGTCTAGCACCATATCATGGTCACATGCAAGCCTCCGCTGAGAGTGATGGGTGCACGTGAAGTTCAGCAAGCAAGTCTGCGGCTCCTGGTGGACAATGATTCTACCGCTGACATCAGAACAATGTCTACCAAAAGGTGTGTTGACCCTGAAGCTTCACAAGCAAGTGTGAGCACACACATACACACTATCCACATGGCATCAGACACTAAAGTACACATAGGGGCCTAGATGGTAGATCACTGCCACACTATTCTTTTTAACAGAGAAGATGGAAATAATCTTAATATCCAACAGCAGGGAATTGGTTTAATAAGTTTATTATTTAATGATGATAAATCTACACAATGGAGTAGTAGGTCAATGAATGATCTTAACTAAAAATAAGCACGTTCTCCTACCAATGGTAGTCACTGGCTGTGAGCTGCTCTCGGACGTGGTTTAGCATTTGCTCAACGCACCGGTGTTCTCCCTTAACGCTCCACAGCTCACACTGCGGAGGGAATCACTATGATCCTCCTCCTCCTCAGAGGCTGAGACTTGACCAAGTGGTAAACTTCAGTTCATCTGAGTTGGTGCCCACACACTTAGTAGCTACACACACTTCCTCTCAATGGGATGGTGTGAAGGGGGAAAAAAAGAGACAAGTAAAATTGCAGACTCTCACTCGCACACATTATCTACATTGCTGCCCATGCTAGAAAAGACCCCACGACATTAAACTGTCAAGTCACCCTCTGGTGGGACTGAGGAGTGGGTGGGCTGGAGAACTTACATGTCTTTTTGCATCTCTATACTGACTGCACTTTTAAAAACACCATAATGACATTTATTAAAGTTATAATTTATAAATACTGAAAATGTATTCAATTCTTAAACACTGAAATGTCTAAGTTATTAAAAAGGTACTTACACTTTAGTCTATTTAAAATTTTATTCAATGTACTCCTAATTGAAAGTGTATAATTTTAAAATTATGTAAAAAAAGTCTTCTTTTTTAGAAAATGGGAGGACAAGGAGGTCCTGCTGAGGGAAGAGGCCTGCGTGGAAGGTGGTCAGGATGGACCAGCGCGGGCTCTTCTGTAGGCCGAGCATTTGGCTGGTACAGGCCCCACCCAAAACCACAGAGAAGGAAGGGCCGTACTGTCCCCTCCCACTGTCTGGTAGAAATGTCCCAGCACGCCTCTCTGCTGGCAGGTGCCCCACATCCGGCCTGCACACCAGGGTTGGCACGGGAAGTTCAATGAATGAAGGGTTAAAGACAAACCCCCAGATGCCTGGTAGGGGTGGGCTCACATGGTGATCATGGTGGGCAAGGTCACAGTGTGGCTGCTTTCCTTGGACTGACAAGGAGGCCATCCAGGCTTTGGCCTCGCCACACTGGGCCTGTGCACTCTAGTCCCAGAGAAGGTGGAAAAGGCTGGCTCCAAGGCCTCCAGCTGCCTTGAATGACATACAGGCTGAATGACCATTTGTGAACATGATGGGCATGTTGAGTGTGTAAGGAAGCTGAATTTTATCTGCTTGGGGACAGGGAAGCATGGGGTAAATTTTTATTTTTATTGCTGCCAGTTTCCATGGATTAAATAAGGAAACACGGAAACTCAAGCCACTGGGATACATATTAAAGAATTCCATGGGACAATTTGGGTTGATTGCTCAGGATACTTGGCAGGTGGGAAAGCAAACAGGGAATGCTACTGGAATGCTTCATTAATCCAGCACCACAGGAAGCATCACAGGATAACAAAGAGACGTTCAGATCCTGGTTCACCTACTAATAGCAGTGTGACCTCAGCCAAATTATTTAACCTCTCTGACTATCCCTTTCATCACAGGTAAGACGTGAAGGACATCATGCCTTCCCAGGTTTGAGGAACAAGTCAGAGGTGAGGCAAAGAATGTGAGAGAACATGGATCCTATAAACAGAAGACACCGCCTAAATGTCCATGACTTTTGTTCAGCTTCCCTTGGAGACATCCATCTCCCTCTCTCTACCCATTTTCTTCTGGCTGCTGCTCTGAGATCAGCTCAATGAGGTTTTGCATCTCCTTTGCCACAGTGGCCAAGGGTGGTCTCAGGCCTAATCTGATTGTCTAATCTCATTTGCCAAGGCAGGCACTCTAATGGCTGAACTCACTAAAAATTCAGCAACAGGAAAGGTTCTAGAAGGCCAGACTTCAGTCTTTGAACACCGTCACACATATCTGACTGCCTTCCTTGGTTCCTGGCTGTGTTCTGGGGACACGAGACTGCTCACTTCTGTGGGAGCTGACTGGTGGATCAGCAAGGCATTCCAGACAAGAACAGTGAGGACAGACAGGCAATGGAGCTCAGTCTCCAATATGGACAAGACGAGCTTGGCAAATCCTTGAGGGAGGTTTTCCAGTAAAGGCAGAGGTTTTAAAAATAGAGGGCAGTGATGCGGTTCTTTTGTATTGAGGATTGAAAAAGAGGAACTGACAGTGCAGGGTGATGGACTCCTTCCAGTGACAGGAAGGAATATCCAGTCCCAGAAACTCGGTATTAGAATTGGAACTGGCTTTCAGGCACAGTGGGAAAGGGGCAGCAAGGGCTCACTGGCATACGGAGGGCACCCAAGCTAGGGAGTCTACAAGAATAATGGAGTGGCAGGAGCAGAAAGTAGAGATGAGACCTGAGGGGTTACACAGTGAGGCTGAGAGCTAAGAGGGCTCAGATCAGGGGAAGAGCAGTCACTTCCTGTCACACCAGGTGCATCTCATGGTCACCCTCACTCACTGGAAGTCCCCTGGGCGTCAAGGACTCACCAGAGGGGCAGAAAAAGGACACTTTCTCTTTTCTGGTTGCACCAGAAAGTCATAGGACTGATCCTCATTTGCGGTCCAGCTCCTTCCTCTGAGTGGCTTTCAACAAGACACTCCTATTACTGGACCCCAGGTTGCAAAACAGACGACCCAGTCCCTGTCCTGCAGATGATAGAGGCAGAGGAAGGCAGGTGGCCATGAAAAGTCAAAGATTTCTCCCTAGAAGCCTATTACCCACGTTATTCTCTCCCAAGACATTTCACAGCATCCCCTCAGTTTGTGGCAACAGAAGCTAAGTGTAGGGCACGAAACCAGCATTTGTGGAGTGTCTGTCATGTGCACTGTCCCTAGATACTCTGATTTTCACAGTAATGCTGTAGGTACACTATCATCACCATTTGACAATGAGGAAAATCAAGGTTTGGAAAATTTAGAGAGACAGAGAGATGCAGATAGTGTGACATGGCAGGATGCGAGCCAGGCTTTGACGTTCTAGAAAACTGAGCAACTCAGTGGTTTAACATCGAGTCTTGGTTTCCTCATCTCTAAAATGGGACTAAAGTACATATTTCACATCACTGCAAGAATTAAATTCACCATTGCGAGAACATGGAAACAGCCCAAATGTCCAACCACAATTGAATGGATTGAGAAATTATGGTACATTCACATGATAGAATACTACGCAGCACGCAGGAGCAATGATTTTGTAAATCACCACCTAACTTGGGAAGGACTGGAGAGCATTATTCTAACTAACTCAGTCCCATGAGGACAAATATTGTATAAGACTATTATTGTAGAACGAGCATGAGGATCCAAGGGGTGAGGGTGAGAGCAGAGGGCTGAGGATGGAGGGGGGAGGGCATTAATAATAGGGTTGCACAATTTGATGAGTGGAGGAAGGTGGGGAGTGAAGGAAATGGGAAAGATCTGGTATGAAAAACCAATAAATAAACCAGTATTTTTTAAAAATACATATATATGACCAATGACTAGGGAGGATAGAAGGAGAATTGACGCCTTTGAGCTGTGGTGCTGGAGAAGAGTATTGAATGTACCATGGACTGCCAAGAAAACAAACAGATTCATCCTAGAGAGGGTTAAATCAGGCTGCTCCTTGGAGGCAAGGATTCTGGGGCTTCATCTGACATACTTTGGACATGTTGTAAGGAGAGACAGGTCTTTAGAGAGTGACATCATGTTGGGTAGAGTGGAGGGACGGCGCAGGAGGGGAAGACCCTCTATGAGGTGAATTGATTCAATGACTGGGGTAATCGGGATGGGTGTGTCAGAGGCAATGAGATTGGCACAGGATAGAGCACGGTTTCGGGCTGTTGTACATAGGGTCGCTATGAGTCGCAAACGACTCGACGGCACATAACAATAACAACAACATATATGACCAAAAAAAAGGAAATGAGATTGAGCGTCAATGAAAGAGAAGAAGACCCTCAGCGAGATAGACTGATACAGTGACTGTGCCAATGTGCTCACATGTGTTGAGAATGATACAGATGGCACAGGATAGGGCAGGGTTCAGATCTGCTGTTCATAGGTGTTGTTCATAGAGTGCTATGAGTCACACTTGACTTGATAGCACCTAACAACAACATAGATTATAAGAATTAAATGAGATTAAAACATCACCTTCCCTCTAGACATTTTTGTTTAGCTCTGATATTTAAGTTTTACATATTACTCTATTGTTATGCACTGTAGAGTCAGAGTCCAACCCACAGCTGATCCTCCAGTGGGTTTTGAGTCAGTTAACCTCATGGGAGGAGACTGTCCATCCTCCCACAGAGTGGCTGGTGAACCACGTGCCTTTGGGATTGCAGTACAGCGTCTTGCCACTAGGCCACTCTGGTTCCCTTATTATTTTATTAGCTTTACTAATTATTTTGTGTTCCCATATATGATGTAGGGAGCTCTGGTAGTAAAAGGCTGTGCTGTCAACCCCAATGCATGTGGTTCAAATCCACCAGCTACCCCACAAAAGAAAGATGGGCAGTCTCTTCCTGTACAATTTACCACCTCTGAAAACCACTGAAGGGTCAGCTATGAGTTGGTTCGACTCTATGGTACATCACAAAAACAATAAAAACAAATATGATGCGAGATTCCATAGCAAAATTACTGCAATCTATTAGTTGGGAGGGAAACAAAAAGAAAAGCCACTTGAGAACCTCAACCACTGGGCCACCACTGATGGTGGTGGTGGTTGTTCAACTGTCATGTTGGAAATGACCTCCCGGCAGATTTTCAGAGGCGGTGACCACACGAGAGGAGACTGTCCAACTTCTCCTGAGGAGAAGCTGATGGATTAGACCTGTGTATTTTGGCAATACAATTCCTTACCACTAGAGGTCCCTGAGTGACAGAAACAGTTGAACGCTTGACTGCCAACAGAAAGGTTCAGACCCACTCAGAAGGGCCTTAAAGGCTGGAGTGGTGGTCGGCTTCTGAAACATCACAACCTGAAACCCTATGAAAGAGGCCTTCTCTGCACATATGGGTTGTATGGAGAAGAACACAACACGAGGTGTGTGTCTTCTCAAAACAAGGAGGAACTGCTTTATAACCCCCATTGTCTGCCTTCTCAGCTAAGAGAGGAAGCCTGCTGACCAGGGCCCTCCAGTGACCCAGCCAAGCTTCTGGTCTAGACTCCAACCTGCCCCACACCCAGACCAGCGCTGCACCCCTCCCAGCCTCACTCCCACCACCAGTCTGATGTTTCAGTCAGACAGAAAAGGAAGTTGTTTGTCAAAGAGCCCACTCGGTCTACTGCAGTGTTCTTCCTTTCTCTGGACTTCGTGGCTGTTTGAACAGCACCTTTTTCCATAGAGAGTTTCCATTACATCAGTTATTCACATTGTCACTATCTATATGTAGGCTTTGGTTTTGAATTGGTGAACCAGATCAGGCCCTGTGGGGCCCCCCACAATTTACAGGGGGTGAGAAGTGCCTGTAGCTTGGGTCAGTCCTCAAAGCCACCATTCTGGTTGCCTGACTTGTTGGAAGGAACTGCCATTAATCAGTTCAGTTCAAGAAGCCATGTTTTCAGAGTTGTTTTTGTTGTGGACTGTAGACTCGGAATCAACCCACAGCTGACCCCCCAGCAGGTTTTCAGAAACAGTTAATTGCACAGGAGGAGACCGCCCATCCTTCTTCCGTGAAGCAGCTGGTGGTCTCAAACCGTGTGCCTTTGGGCTTACAGCACAATATCTTGCCACTTGGCCACCAGAGCTTAACAGCAAATGTTCCTGGCTTGAAATCCTGCCTCCTCCACTTCGTAGTTGTATGACACTACGCAACTTCAAAATGAGGAATAATAGTAGCACCCGCTGACTCGTTTGAGGGAGGATTTACTTGGATAATGTACATAAAGCGTTCAGTATCTAGTTCAAAGTCTCATTTGTCAATAAACATACATCAAGTCATCTTTTGCCACCACCCTTGCCCATGACCCCAGCTCATCAACCTCCAATCTGAATCACAACACAACACAACACAACTGTCCTCCTAGGTTTAGTCTCTTCACAAGGTTATAAACAGCTGCCTCTGATGCTGACTCTCAACACGTCACTTCCAAACACACCCCCAAAACCTTCAGTAACTTTCCATAGAGGATAAAGTCAATTCCTGCACAAATACACTAGGTTGCCTCTGTCACAAATGCCTGTCTCAAAGTCCCTTTCTCTTAACCAACTAGCAGGGCTTTCTTGCCTCTATGCGACTGGAGTAGCCCATAGGGAGTTGTACTGCTAAGTCAAAGTTGATGCCTCTCTACTGATCTGAAACCATTAGGGGCTCTGTGAGAGGGAGAAATGGGCAATCTCCACCCTTGGATTTACAGCAGCCTGAAACCCTATGTGAGTTGGTGCTCACTCGACAGCAATGAGAGAGTTGATGCAGTTCTTGCTGCCTGAATACTCTTTGTTGTTTCATTATGACCAAATCCAATCCCCCAGCCCATGGGAGCCCAGTTCATATGTTACCTCTAACATGAAGCCCTCCACGAACACACACTCTCACTCTGACCAGGCACAGGACTTGATCTCTTTACAGTATAGTGCTAGGGGGATAGCAGGAAGCTCTGGTAGCCTAGTGAAGAAGTTGTGCTGCAATTCCAAAGGCACACAGTTTGAGGCCACCCGCTTCTCCACAGAAGAAGGATTGGGAATCTCCTCCCATGTGATTAACTGTCCTTGAAAACCTGCCAGAAGGTCAGCTAAGGGTGAGTTCCAACGCTACAGTACACAACAACACAGCAGTGGTATAGTGATTGGCATGTTGGGTTGCTATTCAAAAGGCTGATGGTTCAAACTGTCAGCCCTTTCTGAGAAAAATATGAGTAATCTCCTTCCATAAACATTTACAGCCTTGGAAACCCAAAGAGGAATGAAGAGGGAGGAAGAGAAGACAAATCTATATAAATGAGTGAATGAAAAACCAATTTCCTTGTAAACTTTTATTCAGATCACAATTTTACCTAAAGAAACCCAACAGAGGATATTCATGAGTTGGAAACAACTTGATGGTAGCGGTTTTTGTTTTGCTTTTGTAATGGCAGTGTTTAAGCATTTGTCTGCTAACTGAAAGGTCAGTGGTTCAAATTCACTAGCTCCTTCTTGAGAAAAAAGTGTAGCAGTATGCTTTTGTTAGCATTAAGACCTTAGAAAGTCTGCAGAGGCAGGTTTACTTTGCCTTCTAGGGTTGCTAAAGGAGCTCTGATGGCCTAGTGGTCAAGGAGTTGTGCTACCAACCTAAAGGCAAGTGGTTCAAATCTACCAGCTGCTCCCTGGGAGAAAGATGGGCAATCTTCTCCTGTATGATTTACAGCCCCCTGAAAATGCTCTGGAGCATCAGCTGTGAGTTGGTTCCAACTCCACACAGTAAGCTGGGTTCTTTTTTCATAGAGTTGCTATGAACTAGAATTAAACTCAATGGCAACAGGTTATCGTGTGAAGCCTACCAGAGACACAAGTGCTTGCTGGCATCGCAAACTAACCACACATTCTTAGAGGCAGGATTGGGATATATGCATGATTCATCTTTGTACCACTTCCAGAGTACTGAACGTAACTGGTTGAGTGAAAAATGTTGGTTGGAAAAAAAAACCCAACACACCACTGAGTTCTCTAAATTTATACTAGGTGACAAGGGACAGTATTTGTGGGTGTGTTAGTGATGATGAATCAATGCAAGAGCATCCACACACTCTTCTTGGTTCTCCTTGAGGGAACCTATAGACCAGGGTATTATCCAGAGACTGGGGCCCCAAAGATGTACAGAATTCCTATACTTCATGCCCCACCCCGCTCCACGCGCCATTGCTGAGTCCCATGGGAACAGTTCACAATCCGGGGCACCAATGGGTTTGTCTAGGGTCAGACTATGAATCTTAGCCTGGAGGCCTTGAAAGCCACCTGAGGCCTTTCTAAGAAGCCCAGACCCACTGCAACTCCTTCCCTGCTGTTATGTTCTCTCTACCACCAGGTTCTTAGGTAAACTCGCTCTTTAAATATCTCTCAAGTTAACTGGCTCCTCTCCATACTACAGCTACCAACATTGCCAAAGTTTCAGCAGGTCTGGCCTGGACTGCCGGCCTGCTCTTTGATCTCCCCACGTGACTCTCCAGTCTACTTTCCGTGTTTCCCACAGTGGTATGTCTGCACCACAGCTCTCATTTGGTCACTGTGTCCCTTCCTGGCTTCCGATTCCTGGTGATTACCATCAGAAATCCAGTCACCTGAGGAAGGTTCTGCGGGCTTTCCCCCATTTTGTCCCAATGCCATTTCCAGCCTTGTTTCTTGCCCCTCAACCAACACATGATATCTGGACACACTATCTCCCTCCCAAACTCTAAACTCCTCCCAAACTGTTTATACTTTTAGGAAGATCCTCACCCTTTTCTCTACCAGGCAAACTCCCACTAATCCTTTGAAAATCTACCTTCTCCCCCTGGGAGTGAGGAGTGTAATCCCTCTCTTTCCCTCCATCCTCCAGCTCCACTCCATGCACGCAGTGGGAACTTCCATCTCTAATGCTCCTATGTCTCTGTCCAGAGCTTTTCTGTAAGATTGACCACACCGTATTCTGGCATTTAAGTTTTCTTTTCCTCCAATATTTTTATTGGTTTTCACATAATAATTCCTTTACATTATGTCTCATGCATATACATTATGAGCTGTTGTTTTTTTTAATTTATTGCTTTTTTGTTTTTTTTAGTTTTACACTGGTTTACCTACAAAGTTTGTATACATGGCTACACTCACACTGGATCACCTCAGCCCCACTTCCACCCATCAAACCATGCAACCCTATGATGACCCACCTTTCTGACCCCTCTGCTCCTCCTTCCCATCCTTAGATCCTCATACACGTTTTACTAGTTATCTGTTTCTACAATAATGGTCATATACAGTGTTTGCACTTATGGGACTGGTATTTAAATTCTTGTGTGTCTATCTTCTCTGTCAGATACTGGGTGACTTAAGAGGAAGAATAATGTACACTCATCTGTGTACACCAATGCTCAGCACGGTGCTTGGTGCGGAGTTAGCCCTCAGTCAAAGGATGCTGAATGAATGAACACCCACCAATGGTCTGCCTTCCCTCTTCCAATGCCCCTCCTGACATCACCACCTTGAGGAATTCACTTTCCAGGACAAAGTAACATGTTAATCTGCTACAGCGGCAGGTACATAGTCCACTTAAACCAAAGGGCTTCCCGAGGATTCCTGACAGCTCTCTTTTCCTGCAGACCCTGGAATCCCTGTCTAGACTCAGAAGAGGAGATGCTTATCTTTGGGATGGCAGCTTGATTTGGCACTTGTAGGTTGAGTGACTGCAGTTCTGAGGGCAATCTGAAGAGCATTCCACTTTGGTCAGTCTATACCAAGAGGCTCCATGCTGTTGCCATCCCCCTGTCCCCCTTTACTCTCCAGCCCCACCACATTCCTAGACAAACCTCTCACCTTCACCCAGCCCTCACCTCAGCCTACTTCTCTCCTGGGTTGTCTCTACCTAGCATTCTTTTTTAAATAGCTAAACTCAAAAAACTATGGTCAACATCTGGGATAGAGGAGGTAAGCGCAACTTGGAGTCTGACCCTAGTGCTATCATTAACTGGTCATATAACCAAGAAAAAAAAAGTATACTTCTTTCTATGCCTCAGTTTCCCCTCCTGTCAAACCAAACACTTGAATGAGTCTATCTCTTTGTGCTCATACAAGAACACATTCCGTGCCATGAAGTTAATCCATTTACTCACAAAATAATTTTTCCCAATTAAAAAAGAAAAACTTGAGAAACAGCCAAAGCAGTGATCAGAGGTCAGTTTATAGCAATAAGCAAACACATCAAAAGACAGGAAAAACAGACTATTGACTCTCTAACCCAATATCTCCAGCAAACTGAAAAAGAACAGCAAGAAAACCCGACACCCTTTAAAAAAACTGAAATTATAAAAACTAGAGCAGAAATAAATGAAATAGAAAACAGAAAAACAATTGAAACTATTAACAAAACTAGGAGTTG
>NW_006399799.1:14157129-14185772 GCF_000299155.1 Elephantulus edwardii
CCCCTCCTTCTCCAGCAGAGCATCTGGTGGATTTGAACCGCATACCTCTGGGATTGCAGTGCAGTGTCTTGCCACTTAGGCCACCAGAGCTCCCTTGGGAACAATGATTTTAAACACTTACTTGCATGCTTAGTCTTTAACAACTGGATGAGATAGGTTTTTGTTTTGCTCTCATTTTATAGATAAAGTGAGGGTCAGAGAGGGGTTTCTGTGAAACCCCTAGCAGGTATGTAGGAGAAGTAGAGCTGGTCCTCACTATTTACATCTAAGCTGCTTTGGTATCAGATCCAGGAAGCTGGCTCATCTGACAGCCAAGCAAGACACTTTAATGAAATGCAGCACTCACCTCCAGGATACAAATTCCTGGATAAGAAGAGGTTTGCTAACTCCCAGAAACCAATACTCTACAGAACACAGCATATCTGAGACCAGGACTTTGTTCAGATCAATAAAATCTTATTTCTGAAGATTCAAATATTTTCTACCACCCAAGGCCCTTAAACCCTTGGTCCTAATCCAAGTCAGCCGACTCCCTCTATCCCCTAGGCAGGGCAATGTCTCCTTCTTTCTGATCTCCCTGACCCAGCTGGCTGAAATACTCCTTCTCTGAGTCCTCTAGATTCGGCTGACTTCATATGATCTGATCACCAAAGGAGGAGGGAGGCAAGCTGGAGGTTCAGGCTCTAGAAGGAAGAAAAGCAGGCTGCAATACCAAGTCTTTCTTCAAGGCTAGTTCTCCCAGGGTTAAAAATTTTATGTCATATTGATCCTCTCTTCCAGTTTTATTCTGTAAACATCTTAATGAGGAATTCTTGCAACAGGATCTCCACCTGCACTTGTGCAGTGTACAACCTGTGTGCCTTTCCCCAACCCATGACTTCTGACCACCCCCTGAAGAAGCTTTATCACCAGTGTAATTAGAAAACTGATGGTGTAATTAATTACTTTCTTCTCACAGAACGTAAATTTACAAGGGAGGACTACACTGTGTTTTGTTTCATCCCAAAGCCCAGACCTCAATGTAGTATTTATTTACACAGAATTTACACTCAATAAACAAACAATGAATGCATACACTCATTCGGCCACTCACTCAGACATTTATTAACTTGAAGATGAGTAGACTATCCTGAGAGTTGAAGGCAAGAGTTGGTCCTGACTGGACCTTTACATCCCTGTGCACCCCTGAGCAAGGTATTTCCACTGCTTAGGTATCAATTTCCCTATAAATAAACTGAGTAGGTGCTTAGATGACTTCTAGGATTCCTTTCCATTCTCCAGGTTCCATTTACATGAATTAGAAATTGTTATTGTTGTTATGTGCCATTGAGTTGATGGCAACTCAGAGTGACCCTATATGCAAAACAGCTCTGAAGCCTGCCCTATCCTGAAGCAATACACCTACCCTCTTTACCCCAGTTACTGTGTCAATTCATCATATCAAGGGTCTTCGTTTCCTGCACTGTCCCTCCACCATTCCAAGCATGATATCCTTCTCCAAGGACTGGTCCCTCCTGACAACATGCCAAAGTATGGGAGACGGAGCCTCAATATCATTGTCTCCAAGGAGCAAATTGGCTTCACTCTCTCTAGGATAAATCTGTTTGTTCTCTTGGCAATCCATGGTAGGTTCAGTACTCTTCTCTAGCACCACAACTCAAAGGCATCGATTCTTCTTCTGTCATCCTTAGTCATTGTCCAGATCTCTGATGTATAGCAAGTTATTGCAAAACCACGGCCTGGATCAGACACATCTTAGTCTCTAGACTAACATCTTTGCTTTTCAGCACTCTGGAGAGGTCCCTGACAGCAGATTTGTCTTTTTTCTGACTGCTGGTGCCAAGAGTGTTGATTATGGAATCCAGCAAGCTGAAATTGCTAGCAACCTCAATCTCTTCATCTATCACAGTGCTGCCAACTGGCCCAGTGGTGAGAATCTTTGTTTTCTTGATGTTGAGCTTCAATCTATATTGAAGACTATAGTCTTTGACTTTCTGCAGCAAATCCTTCAGGTTCTACTTGGTTTTGGTGAGCAAAGTTGTGTCATCTGCATAACACTGATTATTAATGAATCTTCCTGCAATCCTGATGCCACATTCCTCCTCATAGAGCCCAGCCTCGGGAATGGAGCTGGAGGTAGTATCTAAAAATCTGCAACCAAGTCATGACCCTGGCTTCTGTGCTTTCTCCTGTTTGGGGTGTGCTTAGGAAAGCAAGGGAAGAAGTGCTTCCAGGCAGAGCAGACAGACAGCTTAAGCTACAGCTGGGAGAGGAGTGTCCTCTTACTCTTGGAAAGCAGTGTTTTCAAGGTCTTTTTATTTTATTTTTTTTACACATTAGCCTCTGAAAGGATTTACTTGGAAAAGAAATAGTTTTTATATAAAACTACAGAGAATTTTTATAAATCTTAACAGAGTAGCCAATTTATAAGACTTTCCTCAAGCTTTTAGAGTTAGTGACATTTGAAAGTTCTTTATATATATTATATCCATTCAGAAGGCACCTTGGGTGGATGCTAATTAATTAGTGGTTCTAACTCATCACCCACTTTGTAGGAGAAATTACCTGTAGATTCACTCTAGCAAATATTATAGCCTATAGGAAACTCTATAGAGTGGTTGTCCTCAATTATATAAAGTTGTTCTTGGAATCATACATACAAAACTTTTAATAATGCAGATGAAGAAGATTCAACTGCTATCCTATTTTACAGAAAAGAAAAAGGGCAAAGGCAAAGAAAAAGGAAATACCTTGTCCAAGACCATATAGTTAGTAATGGGTAGAGTCAGAAATTAAAATAATATAATTGACTGTAGAATTAAGATTCTTTTTTTAAATCATTTTAATGAACATTTGCAGAGATTTTGGATTTCCATTCATTTATTGCTGCATTTCTCTTCCCACCCAGCCCTCCTCCCCCCCCCCAGTTCGCTCCTCTCTTTGAAAAGTAAAAGAAAACTCCCTCCCTGGTACACAATCCCCCCGCATCCCTCCCACCACCCCAAGTACACTCCACTATGCAACCTTAATTGTGGACTCTTGTGGTAACTGTAATACCCTATCACACATCTCTTTAAAATTATTCTGTCCCTCATCTGTTTCAGTGCAGTATACAAAAATTGTGAGGAAGGAGAGGAGATGTCTTTGCCCAAGATTCGAGTTACCCAGTCCTGGAGCCAGTCCTAGAGCCCTGTGTTAAACTCAGGCCTGCGTGACATGCTACACAAAGCATGGCTCCCAGGAAGGGACCAGCAAAGGGTTTTGAGTGGTGAAACTCACACAATCTACCTATTTGTTATTTCTGTTGACTTGGTCCCAACTCAAGGAGAGCCCAAGCCCAAAGGGATTGAACCTCTGTGATCCATATGGTTTTCATTGGCTTTACACATACTGCAAACACCCACTGCCTTTGAACTGATTTGGACTCATAGTGACCCTCCAATCAGATTTCTGAGACTGTAAACCTTTACAGGAGACAGACCCTCTTTCTCCCTCACAGCAACTCGTGGATTCAACCCACTGATCTTTCAGTTAGGAATCCAGTATATTGTATACTATGCCACCAGAGTGCTCTGGATTTACACATAAGCTCTGGTGTATAATCTTATTGCTCTTCTCATAGGCTTTCCTTTGGGTCAGGGATGCTGGTAGTTAAATCACACACAAAAAATATAAGGTAACTAGAATGAAGGAGACCCCAGAAGTGGCACATACTGTCAGAGGAAGATATCATTTTGAGGGGACTGGATAAGGAACTTTGAAGAACAGAAGGGTGACTGGGGAGGGTGGGGATCAGACATACTCCAGGCTCAGGAAAAGGTCCTGTCCAGCAGCCTGTGCACTCACCGAGGGGCCAGCAAGAAACCATGACTGAAGGGAGGGCACACGAAAAGGATAGAGAATGAGGAAAGCAGAAGAGTGCCTCCCCAGCTTTCCCCCCCTCATCTGGGCATGCTCAAGATTTCTCCCCATTGTCAACATATCTTCCCTTCCTCTATACTGTATGTCCAAATAGAGTAGAGCTGCTGTACCACATCACGACCCACATGGCGTGAATGGCCCTCGAGTTGATTTAAACTCTTAAAGTAGCCCATGTGACAAAGTAGATCTGCTCTATGGAGATTTCCAGGTTGTAATCTTCACAGATGTAGACTGCCATGTCTTTCTCCTGTCCAGTAATTGGGTGGGTTCGAATCCTAACCTTTATGCTAGTGGTTAAGTGCTTAACCAATGTGCCATTATAGTTCTGGAGGTCAGAACTACAAAATTAATCTTTAGGCCATTTGGGTGAAGTGAGTGGCAATCAAGGCTCTGTTCCTTTCTGGAGGCGCTGAAGGAGAATGTTTCTCTTTTTCCAGCCTCAATAGTCTTTGTTGATCCTCAAAGCCAGGAATAGCTGGCCATGTTTTTCTCCCATTTTATTACTTTGACCCTGACTTTAGGTTTTCCCATTTAAAGAGCCTTGTGATTAAACTGAGGCAGGATTTTTTTTAAAATGTAAATACAATTTTTTTTTCCTTTTTTTTTTTTTTAAAAGTTTGTATATGTTGTTTTTCACACCAGGTCTTACCCATTTCCTTTACCTAACCTCCCAATTTTTATTTATAAGATCAGACAATCATTGTGGTTTGCTGGTGTCAAGTCAGCTCTGAGGAGTGGAATTTCCTATCTAACAGAATGAACTCTCACTCCTGCACCAACTCCATGATCTCTGATATGTCTGATTTAATTATGTCAACCTGGCTCATTCAGTGTTTCTTTCATTTCTGTTGGCCTTCTACTTTGCTAATATAATGTTCTAATCCTCTACAGAGTCCCAGTAGTCAACATTACAATAGATGGAGAGAACAATGAAGTGTCAATGGTTTCATCTTGCTTGGATCAACAATCAACACCCTTAGTACCAGCCGTCAGGAAATCAGAAGACATATTGCACTAGGCAAGTCTACTGTCAGGACTCTCTCCAAAGTACTGAGGAGAAATGATGTTGTTTGAGGACTAAGCTTCATCTTTCATACTTTAAATATGTAACTAGGTGAGTCTATTGCTTGGAAAGGGACATCATGCTTGGGAAGATGGAGGGTCAGCAAAGAGAGGAAGACCTCCAACAAGATGGATTGATGCTGTGACTTCAGCAATAGGTTCTACTTTCTCAGAGATGATGAGGATGGCACAGGATAGAACAGGTTTCAGGGGGGCTCTTCAGAGGGTTGCTATGAGTTAAGCTCGATTCAATGGCACCTAACAACAATAACAACAATCCAGTGACTGGTCTTCCTAGCTGAAATCCACTACTATACAGAAAATGCTCTGCTTGGACTGGATAGTTTTCAGAGGCAGGTCACTAAGTGTTTCTCCTTGTTTTTAGGTACTGTTGAGTTGGCTCTGATTCATAGTGACATAATGTACAGCAAAATGAACACTGCCCAATCCTGTGCCATCCTCACACTTTCTGCTCTCCTTATGCCCAATGTCAAAGCCAGTGTGTCCATATTCATCACTTGCATTGAGAGTCAGATTCTTTTTCGGTGAACCTCTCTACCAAGCATGATTTCCTTCTCTAGGGCCTGGCCCCTCTTGCTAACAAGACCAAAGTATTTGCAATTAAGTCTCACTATCCTAGCATTGCTGGGAGTTCTGTTGACTTAGTGGTCAGAAGTTGTACTACAAAGAGGGAGGCAGTACGAAACCAGCACTGCTCTATGGGAGAAAGCTGAGTACTCTTCTCCTGTGTGGTTTATAGGCTCTGGAAACCCCTTGGAGGGCCAGCAATGGGTCAGTTCTGACTCAATGGTACATAACAACCAATCAACCCCAGCAGGCTGGCTGCACCGCTTCCAGCAGAGATTGGTTTACTCTTTGGGAAGTCTAAATTCTTTGTCAATGCCATAGTTCCTGGGCATCAATTCTCCTTTTTTTATTAATTGTCCAACTTTCACATGTGCATGAGGTCATTCAAAATACCATGGCAAGGGTTGGGTGCACCAATAAACAACATCACAATAAACAGAAAACACTGGAAGTCAAGAAGTCAGGACTTCCATTTTACTTGGTTCCACAGTCACACTCATGGAATCAGAAATCAAGAGATCGAATGTCAAATGGCATTAGGAAAACCTTTTCTTAAAAAAAAAAATCCAAGTATTTCTTGGTTCTGTCCTAATTTGGAAGCTCTGCTGAAATACCTGTGGTGCAGCTTCTAGCATCACAGCAACGAGCAAACTATCAAAGCAGTGCAGACAGATAAGTGGTAGAGGCAGCAGTTAGAAACCCTCTACTGCATATTGTTTTTGTTGTGTACCATCAAGTCAGAACTGACTCACTGCTGACCCTCCAGCGAGTTTTCAATGGCAGTAAATTGCATGGGGAGAGATTTCTCATCTTTCTTCCACAGAGCAGCTGATGGATTCAAACCATGTTCCTTTGGGTTGGCAGCACAATCCCTTACTACTAAGGCACCAGAGTTCCCTTTTATAGTTCGTATTAATATCCTCTTGCCATGTAAGGGCACAGGTTGCAGGGATTCAGAGGCAGGTATCTTTAGGAGATGCCTGCATCACTTGGTGTACCACTGCGCATGAAGCAACCTCACTCCCAATATAGCTTCTGGAGAAAGGCAGCTCAGGAAAAACGAGACAGGGGGTGAGGGTGGGGGGAGAGAGACAGACAGGCAGACACACTCGCACGCCACACCAGCAGCTTCCTGACTGCCTGCTTAATATACATCGCCCTTGGAAAACTCGTCATGTTTCCACACTGAACCCAGCACATGCAGTTTCCACAGTGACTGCAGAAGCAGGAGCAAAGCCAGAAATAACCTCACTGGAATGGAAAACATCTCCCGGCCTCAATGCTTTGCTCGCTTGCGTTTGCTTGCTCTCACGATCGATCCATTTGCCCCACCACTGTGGTTCTGTGGGCTGGGCAGTTCCAGGGGGTTCTAAGTTAGATGCCTTTCCAAGGTCGGGAATGGATATGAGAACAGCCCCCCCCACCCCAGGTCTGACTCCATGTGTTTGAGCTCAGGTGGTTTCCCTTAGGGAGCTGACTACAGGGCAGGGCCAGGCACCCTCCTCTCAGCATCCTTTGTGAGCCCTTTAGCCTCCTTACCTTCCAGCCTCTCCACCCTTGAGCTTCAGGCCCCTGACAGGTTCCCAACACACCTCTGACCTCCTGCCACCAAACCCTGAGCCCTTCTGGGCTCTCCTTTCTTCAGCCACAAGTCCATGATGTTCTGATTTCCCCCCTTCTTAGGTCCCAGCAGAACACCTGGGCTCCTGCCATTGGCCAGGGCCCACACAGTGGGAGGCCCATTCTGGCCAGCCCAGCCGGTTCTCTGCCTTTTGCTCCTGGCAGGTGTTGCTGGCCTGCTCCACCTTCCCATCCTGGGAACCCAGTCTCAGAATCCAAGTTCAAACCTCAGGTGCCACTGAGTCAGCTATGACTCATATGAACGACAGATCAACATCTTGCCCTATCTTGTGCCATCCTTACAATCTCTACCCTGCTCAAGCCCACTGCTGCAGTCACTGTGTCAGTCTATCTCATTGAGGGCATTCCTCTTTGACTGACCTTCCACTTGTCCACCATGTTGTCTTTCTCCACGGACTGACCCTTCTGACAACATGCCCGGTGAGACAGACTTTCACCATCTTTGCCTCTCAGGAGCACTCCTGATGCGCTTCCCTCTAGGATGGATTTGTTTGTTCTTTTAGCTCTCTATTGTACAATCAACACTCTCCGTCAATACCACAATTCAAAGGCATCAATTCTTCCCTGGTCTTCATTATTCATTGTCCAACTTTCACATGCACATGAAGCAACTGAAAATATTATGGCCTGAGTCAGGCACACCTTATCCTTAAATTTTAAATGGAATAGCAGCAGAATATCTACATGTAGAGCTAAAAAAAAAGTGCTCAAAGAGACCATCTGACACCTGAACCTCACCACTCATTGATAGCACTCACTTATTAAATAGTTTCTCTATAGCTCTGGGAAATCGCTTCCACGAGTGTTAAAGTTCTCACCTTTACACTGTATTCTTTCAAACAAAATGAAGAATTAGCATTTATCAAGAATTTTCTACGTGCTAGGCACCATGGTAAACATTGTATGTGCCCTAGCTCATTTAGGACTCACTTCAACTATCCTCATTTTCCGCTGAGACTCAGAGAAGGTAACAATCCAGCCAAGGTCACTCAGCTCTGAGGCAGAACCCCGCCTAGACTCTGATGCCTGGACTGCTGCCCCTGTGTCATGCTGTGGATGGAGGGGGCGGGGGGGGGGGTGGAGACAGACACACAGCTGACTAATACGAAAGGAAGCATTTCTAACTCGCCTCCTAGAAAGCCCTGAGCAGCTCCAGGTGTCTCCAATTTTGTCTCTATTGGAATTCAGCGTAAGATTCTATTTGGGTTAAAAAACAGGTGGGGGAGGAGAGACTTCTCTATTTCAAAAGAGTGCAAGTCACTGACTGTCTTCAACTCTTTCATTGCACTGATGATAAGACCCAGGCCCGGAGAGGGGAAATGCCTTGCCTAAAAGAAGGCTCCTAACTCTGAAGCCAGAGCACTGGGTAGTTTCTTCTGCTGGAGGGAAAATCCACTTATTCTCCATTTGCTGCTTGCCAGATAATTCTGAATCAGATATGGGTGTTGATCCTGGTTCCTGCTCTCACAGTGCTGTACATGCGAAGGCTTGGAAGTTAAAACACATGAGTCTCCACTGCCTTGACTGAGAAGCAGGCCTGTGTGTATTGACAGGAGCCAGTACACGAGTATGCCCCGTGTGGGTCATAAGGAGTGATGCCCTGATGATGGGTAACGGAGCAGGGCTTTGAGCTACTATGGAGTTGTAGGGATGGAAAGAGCCCTATATTTAGAATCAAAAGAGCCCCAGACAGAGCTCCAGTTCTGATACTCACCACTGTGTGGCCTTGAACCACCCACCTGACTTCTTTGAGTCTCACTCTTGGAGATAAAATGCCTTTTGTAGAGGCTGAAGTGAGTTTGAAATGAGGTTAGACATGTGGAAATGCTGCAAATATGAGTCCCCTGGGTTGCTAGTTTAAACCACAGAATCCCAGATGCTACTGTATTTGACTCTACAGCTGTGCGATCAGGTCTAAGACTCTATTTTCTTAAACCCTCTCCCCTGCACTGGGCGCTCTGTTGGCCTAGTAGGTAAGAAGCTCCACTACCAACTAAAAGGCAAGCAATTCTATTCTACTAGCTGTTCCATAGAAGAAAGATGGGCAGTCTCCTGCTGTGCAATTTACAGCCTCCAAATTCCCACTGGAGGGTCAGCTATGAGTTGGTTCTGACGCCATGGCAAGGAGTGAGTGAGCTACCCTGCACTGTTAGTGCTACTGTAAGTAATCAAGCAACCACACTTTGAGAAATCATTCTGCGCTTGCTAAATTAGTGGCTCTGCGAACATTTGTGGAGCAGCACAGGGATGTTGGAAGGAAGCAGCCGGAAGGGGAGGAGGAAATAAACAATTTTCTCCAAGTACATTTCTGGTGAAAGTCAAATGATGGGAATAGGCTGGGACTTCTAGAACTGGGAGGATGATGTGATAACCTCTCCCTTCCTCAAGGAGCAGAGTATGAGCTCTTCTTATTAAATGGGGAGAAACTTGCCCAAGGGGGTTATGCCCAGCGGCTCACAGTCAAGTTCCATGGATTTCATGTGCTCCGGGGAGGGATGCTCCACGGAGTCTCTGGGGGACCCATTCTGGCCCCCTATTCTCTCTGGCATCTTCATGAAGACCAGAAAGAAGGAACTGAAAATATGCTCATTAAAACTGCATCTGGCACCCAGTTTGGCAGGGTTGCCAACATTCTGTAAGACTCGAATTAAATTAGCAAATTGGAAGTAAAATGATTTTAAGCAGACATGATGGAATTCATCAGGGCCAGGTGGAAGCTAGTGGGGGAGGGGACCAGGAAAGCCCACATCACAGACTTTGCTTATGAAAAGACACAGAGAAGAAGAAACCAATCAGTGAGTAGAAGTGACACAAATGACAAGATTCACCCTCAATATGCAGTGATGAAAAATAAGGCCCGTCCGGTGAGCTGATAAAAGACCCCTTCGGGCGTGGAAGAGGTGGCGAGGCAACAGCCAGGGAGTGGTTAGAATGCTTTTGAAGGCGGCCAGGAATAATGGATTCAAGATATTGCTGGAAAACTGGGAGTGCCATAAAGGCATGCCTTTGGGTGGTGACAGCAATAAATACTGCCATCACCATTGCATGTTTATTGAGCTAATAGTCTGGAAAACCACTGAATGTAGTGGAGGAAAAATCAGTAATAAATAATCAACATGTACTAAGATGCATGAAGAGAAACACAATATACAATAAAAGAGTGATCAGCACGATATTTCTAGAGAAAGGGAATACACAGAGAGGTACACTAGAGATATAGACATCAAAGATAAATAGTATTGTAAACACAGCCTTGCACTATCAATAATAACAAGCAAAAAAAAATAATAACAAGCAGCTGAAAGGAACTGCACTAATGACCACTCAGAGATTTATCAGTGACAGCTCTACAGACATATCCATGTAAGCGCTAACTATACCCATGTAATATGGTAGGACCTATAAGCAGAACGGTTACCTAAACTTCTTTTGTAACCAACACCTTGAAGGAACGGGCTATTATCCCAAGGGCGTGAGGGCTCTATCCTTTGGGGCATCAAAGGCAATTGGCCTAATAGAGTCCACAATAAGAATGTTTCTGCATTCTACTTTGGTGAGAAGTAATTTTCAAGTGACCATCTAAGGTGTAACTATTGGGAATTCTTTGTCTGGAAAACAAAACGAGGAAAGATAATAAAATATGCATACAAAAAAGCAGTTTAAATAACTAAATGGACCACATGAATTTAAACCTCTACTATTCCAAGATCAGTAAAACTGGATGGTGCCCCCCATCACTGCTCTAAAAGGGTTCACAGGAGAGTCTCTTGAATAGAACAGGAGAAAAAGAAAAAAATTTTTAAAAATTAAAAAAAATTAAACATCACAAAACTGACTAGATTTACCAGGAGCTCTGGTGGTCTAGGAAGAAGCTGTCCTGCAATCCCAAAGGCAGGCAGTTTGAATCCATCAGTTGCTCCATGGGAGAACGATGAGCAATTTCTTCCTGTACAATTAACTGCTTCTGAAAACCCACTGGAGGGTCACCTATGGGTTGGTTCCAAATCGACAGGACACAACAACAACTGGTTTATTAGAGACTAGTAGAGCCCCTGAGAGGATGGCCCAAGGTAAGCTTTTGAGGTTACTAAGATAACCTCTTAAGCCTGGAACGAAACTCACTCCTATGGTGCAACTTTCAGCCAAATAATAGACAAGCTTATGAGGAAACAATAAAACCAGGACATACTTGCTTCTTAAAACTATCAATCATACAAGACCAACAGGACTGTATTTGTCCAAGGAGAAAGCTCAAAAGACAGGAATGGAAAGGAGAGAAGGATGATTGGAAATTAGAATCGTGGGAGGGAAAGTGAGAAGAATTCTGTTACAATGTGAAGACTGTAATTAAGGTCATAAAAAAAATCTGTATGAATGATTAGGTGGAAAATCAATTGCTCTGTAAATTTTATTGTCTCTCTCTCTCTCTCTCTCTCTCTCTCTCTCTCTCCTTGTGTGTGTGTGTGCAAGCCCGTATGTTCACACACACACACACATACACAATGAGAGAGCACATTAGGTGGACATGGCCCCAAGGTTGGTTCTGACTATGGTGGAAGGAACGAGGTCAGGAGCATTTATTGAGCATTGTGTTAGCTGTTTTCCAAGAACCACTTCATTTTCTCTTCATTATAAACCTGTACTATAGAAATTATTATCATTATTTTTTCATATTCATGGGCTTTCTGTTTGTTCCCTTTAAAAACTAGTTTTTTAAATAAAAGTACTTAGAGCAAAACCATGAGTAATTATTCCCTCTCCACCTTTCCCATCCTGTAGCCCCCAGTAGTATCTGCCTCTGGCATTAATTTCCAAATTGTTTCCATGAGCACAGAAACATACCTGTACGTGCAAATATTTTTTAAAATTTTCAGTACAAGATTGAGATTGCTTTAAATACATCACATAGAAACCTTTCTTATAAAAAATATGTGAATACCGTGACCCATGTCAGGACCTTTTAAATAGCTGCAAAATATTCTGCAATATGAATCTACTAAGTTACTTAAGCAGTGTCCCACAGGACATCAGAATGGCACTTATTTCCACTTTCTCTCGATTTCAGACCATGCTCTCACAGGCCCAACACCCTTGAACATGTATCTTTGTGCATTTGTGTGGTTTTTATGTAACCAGGAGAATTGCTATTATCAGATGATGCTGTTGTTAGGTACTGTTGAGCATGACCCATAGCGACTGAGCAACTGATCTGAGCCCTGTCCTATCCCGTGCCATCCTCACACTTCCTGACACTTCAGAGCCCATTGGGGCAGTCACTGTATCAGACAGGTATGTGCATTTACAATCTTCATATATACTGATGTAGACTACCAAGACACCTTGATGCTTGCCAGTTCTAGATCTTTTCTATTTCTTACATTTTACTGGTTGGATAGACAAAGAAGAAAAGAAAAAATCCAAACATCTCAATTTAATTGACAATTCTTTGGGGGTTTTTTGGTAGCAAGAAAGATTATTTACGCATTTATGGGACATTTTTACTCGTATGATATCCTTGCTTTTAATTCTTACACTTTTTTTGTAATTTGGCTATCTTTTGGGTTGATGGACTAATTTTCATAAATAGCAATAACATGTGGCTGTCTATACACCAGGCCCTGTTCTAGGCTCCCCACAAGCTTCACAGCATTGACCCAAAACCCTACCAGCAAGGTGGTAGAATCAGCCCATGCTTATGGTGTGGGAAAGGAGTCATGAAGACTTCAAGTAACTTATCTGAGGTTCCATACAGTCAGAGAGAGGGCAGACCAGAGTCTGAGGGACTGGCTGGGACAACCACTTCATCTTCAAATGAGACGTTTTTTAAGCCCCTTCAGTCCAATCTTCCTTTTTTTAATTAATGTGCTATCGAGCCACCTGCCACTAATAGTGACTCTATGTACAACAGCTCTGAACCCTGCCCTGTTCTGAGCCAGTCTCACTGACTCCGACACACCCACATTACCCTCTTATTGGTATTGATGGGATACCAATCTTACTTAACATATCTAAAAAAGAAAAATTTCCCCTTATATTGTCTCTCTTTGTATTATTAATCCTTTTCTCTACCTGTGGTATCTTTAAGAGAGTACTGTTCTCACACAGCAGGTAAGGTGACTGTTTCTGAAGAGAGGTAATCATAAAGTGAAACTGGATCTTGTACCTGACCCAGAACACCTGACATCCCGGAGGGCACTCAAAGAGGAAGAAAGAGCTGGGTTTGGTTGCGCCAAAGATTGTGCATGGGAGAGAAGTCAGAGAAATTGGAAACTGAGGCAGAGGGCAAGCTTTGAACCAGTGAGGCAGTTTATAGGCTTTACCCCTGTATGTACGTGGATCTGGAAGGTTCTGATCTGGGAGACGGATGAAACAAGACATAATCATCAAAGCAATTTCACCAAACCTGGCGTTTTCAATAAGTTGGCACACAGGCCAGTACAGCTGTCTGCCCATCAGTTCAACAAACACGCCTATCACATCTATGTCTATAAAAATGCTTGGAGTGTCTACCTGCAAAAGCCATGCTTGACAACTGCCACAGGTTGGAATTTAAAAAAAAAAAAACCAAAAACACCTCCAACCTGGAGAGAATGAAATAGATGAATGGGACTGTCTAAGAATCAAATTCCTACACACATCAAAAACTTCTCCTACAGGGTAAAAGGAGACCCACAGGCCAGGAAAAAAAAATCTGGTAATGACATATCTGATAAGAGACTTGTATCTAAAATTTATAGAATACTCCAGCACCTCAACAAGAAAAATGTAAACAACACAATCACAAAATGGCACACGATATGAATAGATGCTTCACCAAAGAAGACATTCAGATGACAAACACACACATGAAGAAATATTCAGAATCTTTAGCTATCAGAGAGATGCAAATAAAAACATCTAGGAGATACCATCTCAATGCAGCAACAATAGTAAAGTTCAACAGGGTAGCAAACAACAAATATTGCCAAGATTATGGAGAGATTGGAACCCTTATTACTAGCTAGGCATCCAAGACCTGGAGGAGGAGGAGGAGGAGGAGGAGGAGGAGGAGCGGGAGCGGAAGCGGGAGCTGGAGCGCAGTCAGGGGCGGGCTGGCTGGCTGGCCGCACCGTGGAAAGAATCCGCAGAGACGTCCAAGTCCCCAAGTCCCCGTCGACCCCCTCCGCCCCTCTCTGTTCGGCGTCCGCCGCCTGAGTTTGCAAGGGCGGAGGGAAGCCCCGGACACTAATCCTTGGAGAGGGACATGATGTTGGGAAGGGTTGAATGTCTGCGAAGGAGAGGAAGACACTTGACCAGGTGGATTGACAAGGTGACTGCTGCACTGGGCTCTAGTGTATCAGGATGTGTGAGGATGGCTCAGGACGGCACTAGTTTCAGATCTTCTGTTCATAAGGTCGCTATGAGTTGTACTCAACTCGATGGCACTTAACAACAACAACAACAACAACACAACAATTCACTACTGGGAGTGTAAAATGGTGTAACCACGATGTAATGTGGTTTGGCAGTTTCTCAAAAACCTGGAATTTGACCCAGCAATTCCACTATTGGGAATATACCCTAAGAAACAAAAATTGCCATGCAAATAGATGTATGCATACCCATGTTTATTGCGTTATTCACAATAGCAAAGCAATCCAATCCAAGTGCCGATCAACAAGTGAATAGATAAAAAAAACTATGGTATACATACATATATACATATTCACACAATGGAATATTACACAGCACTGAAAAACAATGAACTCATAATACACTACATAACATGGGTGACCACCGAAGACATTATGCTGAGTGAAATATCTCAGTCACAAAAGGACAAATACACCAGTGTTATAAAGCAGGACTGACACGGGGAGGGGTTAGGAGGAGGACAGGAAAAGAGTGGAGAGATAATGAACATTGCATTAGAACAGATGAAGGAAATAACCGTTTAAAAGGAATATGTTATGAGGTATTATATGTATGACAACAGTCCTGAATAAGAGCTACATTACAAAGTGGACTGGAGGAGGGGGTTGGGGAAGGGAGTAAATCGTGTAATCATGAATATTACAAAAAAGGAAAAAGAAGTAATTGGAGGAAGGGGAAGAGAGGGGGAGAGAGGAAAATGTGTAAAAATGAAAGAATGAAAAATCCTACTTTTCTGTAAGCTGTTGTTATATGCCATCGAGTCTCCTGTAACCCATAAAGGCCCTTTGTTCATAAGCTCTGAACCCTACCCTACCCTACCCTAAGCCAATCTCACCATCTCCAACAGACCTACACCTATTTCTCCAGTCACTGAGTGAATCCATCTCACCCTGAGTTTTCCTCACCTGTGCTGTCCTGCCACCCTTCCAAACATGATGTCCTTCTCCAAGGACTGGGCCCTCCTGGCCACATGCCCAAAGTATATGAGAGTTTGGTTTCACCCTTGTTAGTTAAAATCACAAAATAAAAACTTTTACAAATAATTTTTTTAAAAACCTCCAAAGGTATTGGCCATTGAGTTGTCTCCAACACTATCCGTGTCAGAGTAGAACTATGATATATTCATAGGGTTTTCAAAGGCCGATAATTTGAAAGTAGATGGTTAGCCCTTGATAACTGTAACCCTATATTTATTGGAATTATTTTGGGAGATTCTTTTTTAGTTTCTACAACATGAACATCACACATGGGTTTCTGGGTAACAGACAAACCACCAATTTGTCACATGGGCTCAGTTACCCTCATTATCATGGTTTGTGTCAAAGAAGGTACACAATAACTCTACCCCCTACGGACACAGGGCAGGAGAATGGATCATCTGTGTGCCATTTTTCTTCTGAGAAAAAAAAAGTTAACAAAATCAGGAAAAGTGAGAAACTGAGGGAGTTCTCTCTGGTGGCATAGTCTGCAGAGTGTGTTCCTAACTCAAAGGCTGTGCCACTTTGATGGTTCAAGCCCGCCAGCTGGTCCAAGGAGAAAGACAGGTCGTCTTCTCCCATGCAATTTCCAGCCTTGGAAATCTTCTGGAGGATCAGCTGGGAGTCTGACCTGACTACATGGCAATGAGAGACAGAACTGAGACTGGAACTAATATGCAGATACAAACACATTTTAGAGTTACTTATTTTGCATTCATTTCATTTTATTCAGCTTTGACCTATGACAAACTTACTATTTTTAATATTTTCCCCCCTATGGAACTAGCTCAGCCATTCCTTAAATTTAAAAGTTCTCAGATCAATCAAGCTTGTAGAACACACATGACATCCACCCCTACACACAGACTCTGGGGATTTCCAGTGCAGTTTTGCATATTAAGGCCCTGAGAAGTCCTGCAGTGTAGAATGTTCTTCTATGGAACTCTAGCTATTCCCTACTTTTTATTTTTAAAGTTCTCAGATCAATCAAGCTTAGAGAATTACATGTGACACCCCCCAACACGCAGACTTCGGGGGATTTCCAGTGCACTTTTGCATGTTAAAGGCCCTGAGAAGTCCTGCAGTGGAGAGGCTTTAATTTTCCCAAATATGCTTGGTGGTGCAGACACATGGGAACTTTGGTGAAGTAGTCCACGGCAAGTTCTGCCACTAATTCACAGGCTGCAAGTCTCCAGTGCTTCAAGCCCACTAGTAGCTCCTTGCTGGAACCACGGGAAATTTCCTCTTGCTGGGATTTACAGCCTTGGAAACCCAACAGAGAGTTGTTATGTACTGGAACTGGCTCAACAGCAGTGAGTGATTTATACCAGCAAACCTCCTATCATAGCACTTTGTGGATACTGCATTTGCTACAACTGAGGGTCTGCATCAAGCAAGTGTATTGACTCCATTTTTTTCTAACTTCATACACTCACTTGATCTCTATGTATCTCATAATGAGAGTTCTTACAATATTGCAAATATTATAATGCCACTGCACATTTCATAAGACTGCAATACAGTATCTCAAGCTCAAATCATTGTAGTTAAGTCACAATCAAGTCATAGCTGACCCTCCAGTGGGTTTTCAGAGGCTGTAAATAGCAGGGGAGGAAACTGCCTATCTTTCTCCTAAGAGGCAACTGGTGGATTCCAACTGCTCACTTTTGAGTTGGCAGTACAACTCTCTATCCCTAAGCCACGAGAACTCCCCTATATTTAAAAAAAAATGTAAAAAATTTAGTGCTACTCGGGGGGGGGAGGGTGTGGGCAGGGAGAAAAGTACAACAATGAATGACTGGAAACCCTAAGTCTCTGTAAACTTTCATTAAAATTAATAAAAAAAATTAAAACAAAAAAAAGTTCACATGTAACTGCATATGCAATGAGAAACAAACAAAAAATGGTGTGACTCCCTATTTGTGAGACTGGCTTTTTTAGGGCAATCTGAAATGGAACCCACAATATCTCCAAGGTACGCCTGGAAATGTTTGGTGTCTCCCCGTGACATTTTTTTATAGCCCATGACATTTGTGTTCTGCAGAGTACCCCTTGGGAAATTCTGAGCCTCTTTATTTCACAGGATCAGAAAAAAAGCCTCCTTACAATAAAGAGCCAGGAGCCCATTTTTTTACTAGATACCCTTTTCTTTGAGACAATTTCAGTGCTTTCTAATATACCTGGAGTGATCATTTCCTGTCCACCTCAGTGTCTCCTTATGTGAAGAGTGGCTGTGAGTCTCCTGAACCCCACTTGATCAGGTCTCCTGGGCAAGTTAAGCTGTGTCAATAAGCCTGGACCAGTCAGCTGCCTGGCTGGGTTCCATGATTTCAGCTGATGGTCCCTAGAGACTGACTCAACTCAGCCCACTCACTTTGTGAATGGGGGAAATCATGGCAGGGCAGGGACAAAACCACAGAACTTTGTGGTGTCTTTCCTTCATTCCGCGAGACATTCCGTGGGCTCTACTTTCTACTGTAAAGAGAAAACTTGCTCGTCTTTAAAGATCTTGCCTGCCTCTGGTTCTATTCTCACTACCTCACATCTAGCTTCAAGGGTAATAAGTAGGCACCGCAATCTATATATTCATATGAGATTGACATACAAACAAAATGAGGCCTCCATTTGCCTGTTAAAGCATTAAGTGAAAAAGAGTTGATGACCTTTATCGAACAGAAAAGGAATACCTGGTATGGTCTAGGTTAAAACTTCGGCATTGTTGCTATTCACTGATGTTAAATCTGAACCAACTCGTAGCTGACCCTCCAGCAGGT
Source organism: Elephantulus edwardii (assembly GCF_000299155.1). Lineage (NCBI taxonomy): Eukaryota > Metazoa > Chordata > Mammalia > Macroscelidea > Macroscelididae > Elephantulus > Elephantulus edwardii. The sequence continues at coordinate 14,175,506 of NW_006399799.1, forward strand.
TTTCAGAGGCTGTAAATCACAACGGAAGAGTCTGTCTATCTTTCTACCTTGAAGTGGATTTGAACTGTGTGCTTTCAGGGTTATTCTTAGAGTGGACATACCCAAGACAGCACTCCTCCTCCGTGGGGTCACAGGCAGTGGTGTGTAATTTTCCTCCTCACGTAGAACTCTGTAGTAGTTCTGTGGAACTCTGTGTTAGCTCACTTGGGGTGAGTAGTAGCCGCAGGGCTTCATTTACTTAACAATCTTTCATGACTTTCTTAAGTGACCTTGAGGAGGCCAGCCTAGTCAGAGTCTATGTGGATTTATTTATCTATTTTAAAAATAAACTTTGCCTTTTGGAATCCTTTTTTGATTGACAGAAAAGTGGCAAAAATAGAACAGAGTTCCTCTATACCCTTCGCCTAACTTCCTCTAATGTTGACATTGTACAAAATAATGAGACATTTGTCAAAATGAAGAAATAACATGGGAGCATTATTATTATTATTATTATTATTATTATTATTATTATTAACTAAACTACAGACATCATTTGTGTTTCACCAGTTTGCCCAAGAATATATTTTTTTTCTCTTCAGGGATCCAATCTGAGAACCCACATTTAATTATCAAGTTCTGGTGGCCTAGTGGTAAGAAGCTTCACTGCAGCCCCAAGGTTCGAGTTGGCCTGCTCTTTCGTGGGAGAAAGAAGGGTAATCTCCTCTCGTATAATTAACTGCCTCTGCAAACCTGCTGGAGGGTTAGCTATGGGTTAGTTCCAAATCACTGGTACACAACAACCAACAACAATGTCATGGATTTTGTTTTCAAGACGTGTGCACTTGTTCTCATCTGCACACAAGGTGGTATGCTGGGCACTGCTTGGAGAAACAGAGTGTCCAGTTAGCACTGGAACCTGGGTTTGAGCCTCCACTTTGTGCCCTGATTGTGAAACAGTTCTGAGTTCAACACTGCACATATCTAGGCCTCAGATTCCTATCTGCAACATGGAGATAGACTTCAAACTTGTTAGAGGGCTGAATGAGCCAGTGGCACAGTCAGGCATCTGAATACTTAAAGCCCTATTCAAGTTGTGGGTCACTTAATTATGTGTCAATACACCAAGTATTATGAACTCAGTATCATGTAGGATACTTGGAGAGGGATATTGGAGATACTTGTAGGAGTTCTTGGAGAGGGATGTCCTGCTTGGGAGAGTGGAGAGAGAGCGCAAGAAAGGAAGAACCTCAATGAGATGGATTGATTCAGTGACTGGGGTAATGCAGGTAGGTGTGTCAGAGACAGTAATGTTGGCTCAGGGTTTAGAGCTGTTGTATATAGGGTCTCTGAGTTGCAAGCGACTAGACAGCATATAACAACAACAACAACAGTATCCTGTGCCTAAAGTGGAACAGCTTAAAATTTGAATGGCCAGCTTGGACTGATTATTTCAGCCCCAGATGAGATGTTTTCCAAGACCTGTATCTACCTCCTGTTGCTGGCTGTTGTTGACTTGGCTCAAAACTCAAGCCTATGAACGACAGAAGAGCTCAGCTTGGTCCCTGCCATCCCCAGGCCCATGGTAAGTTGCAGCTTGCACTCCTGTAACCCACAGACAGGTGCCATCTTAATCTGGAACCTCTGTTCAGCATCACAGAAACCTGGAAGCCTCCACTGACAGACAGATGGTAGCTATGCCTGAGAGGCACTGGCCAAGAGTCTCCCCTCTAGAGAAAGAAAATTCTACTTAGTCCATCCACTTCTACACTTTCTTCAAATTTCTGCTTAAATGTCCCCTTACCAGTGATTCTTTCCTCGACCATCCCACATAAAGGAGACCTCAGAATTGCTACCCCTGGCACTCCAGAACTCCTCACTCGCCTTTATTTTTATCCATGGCAATTATCCACCGGACATAGTTCATGTTTACAAATTTGCTGGCTCACGGTCTGCCTCCCTCTGCAGCTTACAGGCTCCACGAGGGTGCACTAAGTGCTGTCTGTTTTGGTCACTGCTGTGTCCAGATGCTTGGAACAGTGCCTGGCACTTAGGAAGTGTTCAAAAAAGAAATGATTGGCTGGGTGCTCGGTTCTCCTCTGCAATCTCTTGTCTCCATCCCAGTAACCTGAGAACAACTTTTCACATCCAAATGCATAGCTATTTGGGAAGTAGATGGCACAAATTTGTTTGAGCCTTTATTAAGAAAAATAAGAGGAAGAGTAATTTCTTTTTATTGAATGCTGGTAATGCCCATCCCTTTGTCTTCACTTCCACGGGTAGCTCTGCCCATTAGAAACCACAATCTCTTCCCTGTGCAAAGCCTGTCTGCTGGCCTCACCACACAGTCGTTCCAACAGAGCCCAGGCTGAAGAGAACTGTGAAAGCCCCACACCCAGCTGGCTCCTCTGCTGCTGTGTCCACTCGACATTTGCACATCAAAAGCCCACAGACCTCTCAGAGCAGGGGCAAGTCAGGGGATCCAGAGGCCAACCTTCAGAAAACACTAAGGTTTGGAGAGAAAGAGAGAGGTCTTAGTTATCCAGTGCTTCTGTAACAGAAATACCCTAAGTAGGTGGTTTTAATACAAAGAAATTTCTTTTCTCACAGTGGAGAAGTCTCTCTCTGTCTCTCTCACATTGCCTTCCAACTGGAAAGGACTCATAGCTGACCTCTATCAGGCTTTCTGGAGGAGCTTGTCCATTTCTTCACCTCAGAGCTGCTGGCGGATTTGAACCACCAGAAGAGTGTGTCTTTTTGGTTAGCAGTACAACTCTATGAACTATGCCACTAGGGCTCCCCCGTGTAAAAAGCTAGGAGCCCAGGGTGCTGACTCAAAGGGAAGTCTTCACCTCTCTATCCACTCTACTGGAAGGCTCCTGTTTCTCTTCTCAGCTTCTCCTCCTGGGCCATCTTCACATGGCCCGGCTTTTCTCTTTTCCCATTTCTTCTTCTCTCCCTTGCTTGCCTGGAAATACACGTTACACTAACCCTGTCTCACTTACATAACTGTTGTTGTTGTTAGGTGCCATCGAGTATGACTCACAGAGACCCTATGAACAAAAGATGTGAACCCTGTTCTGTCCTGCACCATTCTCACACTTCCTGACACACAAGAGCCCATGCGGCAGCCACTGTATCAATTCACCTGGTTGAGGATTTTCCTCTCCTTCACTGACCACCCCCCATCCCCAGCATTATGTCCTTCTCTAAGGAATAGCTCCTCCTGGCCTCATCACCAAAGTATGTGAGGCAAAGCCTCATCATTCTTGCCTCCAAAGAGCACTCTGACTGTCCCCTTTCCAAGACACATCGGTTTGTTTTCTTGGCCTTCCATGGGATGTTCACTGCTATTCTCCAACACTATAGCTCACAGGCATAAATTCTTTTCCTGTCATCCTTATTCATTGTCCAGCTCTCAGATGCATAGCAAGTAACAGGAAAGACTATGGCCTGAATCAGACACACCTTGGTCTTCAAACTGACATCACTACTCCTCAACAATTTGAAAAGGTCCCTAACCACAGATTTCCCCCAGTGCAATGTGTCTCCTTATTTCCTGACTACTGGTAGCAAGGGTGTTAATGAACATAACGAAGCCAGTTCACTCCCAAACAAGAATATAACCATAGGCATAGAGGGTAGGATTTATGACATATTTTTTGGGACATAACTCAATTCACAACAGCAGGCAAGGGACAAAAGACACACCTGGGCTTCGTGGTAGGTCCAGGAATAGAATCCAGGACACCTGGCTCTGCACCCTGGCCGAGTCCTCAGTGGCTGGGATCACTTTCTCATCCCCACCTTTCACCAAGGAGCATGTGTTTACTAATTTGAGCTCCAGGCTGGCTGTTTGCCCAGCCCTGGCCATTCCTAAGTACTCGATGAGCTTGGTCAGCAATGGATGGAGATGACTCTCTAAAAGCAGCAATGCTCAGGAAAGAGCCAAGAGCCAGACAGAAAGGAAATGGGGCTGCATTTGTTCAGAGCCAGATGCCGTATCTCATCATCTCACCTAACATTCAAAGGACGCTGCGAGTTTCTGAGGAGTGACAATGGCATTTTGCAAGTGAGGAAAAGGAAACACAGAGAATGTAAAATGATGCTCCAAATCACACAGCAAAATGAGTGTCAAAGGCCCCAGATGCCCACTCAGGAGTGATGCAGATGAGAAAAAGACTGGCCTCCAAACCTCCCACTCCTTAATGACCCCTCAGAGGTGTGGAAAGTGAGGCTGGCTCTGTTCCCCAGCCCTCAATTCTCCACCAGAGCCAGAGTGATGGATCAACAGGTTTGAGGACATGGAAGAACAGGAATTCTTTGGCCCAAGGACTGATGTTTTAAATAAGGAATGTGCCATCTTCCCAAAAGGCTGGTATTTGAGAGAAAGGGGTCCATTTCACCGATCTGTTTGAAAACATAGAAAAACCAAGCTGCTGCCATCAAGTTGATTCAGATTTATAGTGACTTTTATCAGATTTCTATGGCTGTAACTCTTTACCAAAGGAGATTGTCTTTGACTAGTGGATTTGAACTCCCAGCCTTTCAATTAGCAATGTTACTACATCACCAGAGCGCCTGTTGACCCCTTTAAAGCAACAAGTTCACAAATACTGTAGATGTTTTCCTTATTGTTGTTAGTTTCTCAAAATAACAGTTGAAGCCACTCAAAATAACAGTATTATTTTTCACCTACTGCATGCCAGGCACAGAATCTAGTAAGATCCCTAACATTAATGGTCTCCTGTAATCCATACAGCCACCCTGTAGGCAAGTGTGGGTCCCTATACTACCAATGAGAAAGTTGAGGCTTAAGACAGGTACAGTCACTTGTCGAGGTACATGGTCAGTACCTGTGGCCTGCCTGCCTTGCAGGTGTGGAAGCCAGGGTTAAGGCTACAGCCAGGGACCAATGGAAATGAGGCAGGTGGAAGGCTGCCTGAATCCCTGAGCATCCAGATGCCTGGGCATCTCATCACTGGGTTGCGCCTCTGACACAGGAATATTTTCTCCACATGCCTAGGTGCCATCCCCACAAGGTTGTGAGTCCAGACAGTCTGAGATGGAACTCAGGATGCTTCCATCACACGTCCTCATGTGATTGCTGTGGGCACCTGTGGTTAAGAACCCCTGCTTTCCACTCTCAGGGCAGTATTTTATCATGTGTATGCTCTCTTCCTTATAGTTCCAAAATGTTTCTGGGGAAAAAAAAATCTATCACCCAGAACCTCTCAGATGTGCAATTCTGGATTTTTAGTGAAGCCACAAAAAGTGCTGGTCAACCACAGATCAGATGTGCAGGTTTCTCTCTATTAACTGAATGATAGGCAGTCTCCTCTCATGTGATTCATTGCCTCTGAAGGCCTACTGGAGGGTCAGCTATGAGTCGCTTCTGACTTAGTACACAACATCAATAACCGCTGAGACAAGTAGTCCCAAACTGGGTGTTTCTGAAAGGGACTTTGGAGCCCAGAGGCTTGAATTTGAGTGCTAGTTCTTCCCTTTTTCAGCTGTGTGACCCCAGCAAGTCAGCTGGACAAAATACTTATTTAAAACCTACTAGGGTGTTCTGGTGGCGTAGTCTGTAGGGAGTTGCTCTCCTAACCCATAGGAAGTGCGTCTCTAGTGGTTTGAATCCACCAGCCACTCTGTGGGGAAAGACGGGCAATCTCCTCCCATGTGATTTACAGCTTCTAATAACCAACTGGAGGGTCAGCCAAGCGTTGGTTCTGACTCAAAAGCAATAAGAAACGTCCACAAGTTCTGTGCTAAAAATATACCAAACCTCAAAGGCCAAATTCACTGCCATTGCATTGATTTCAATCATGACAGCCTTCTATCAGATTTTCAAGGCTGTAAATCTTTTTGGGATGAACCTTCTGATAACCCTCCCTCGGTCCTACAGGTGTATTTGGACTAACTCCCAGCTAGCAACTCAACACGTAACACTTTACACTGTCAGGGTTTCTAGACTAATGATAGAGTAACAGACAAAAGCCTCACCAGTCTCTTAGCTTCTCATCTGTAAAACGGGAACCAATAGTTACTAAGTGCCTGTTATGCCCCAGGCCTGGGTACGCATCTCTCACATCCTCCCACGACCACCCAATACTCTCGAGCCATAGGCGCACACGGAGCCCACCCCCCCTTTGCACTGGAGGAAGTGGAGATTCAGTGGGTGAAGCAGCTTGAATGAGCCCACAGCGTGTGTGGCAGCTGTATGAGTCTTCCCACCCTCACCATCACCTCCCTCACTCCCTCCTTCACTACTTGACAGATTATTCCACGAGCGAGCAGGATAATACGAGAGAGTGCTCTGCAGCCGATTGAGAACCGCACAGATGCATGACATCATGGTTATTAATAATGGAAGCAGCACAGCTAATACACGATCTCTCCAGATGGACCACCTGAACTGTCTCGAACCTCCTGCAAACAGAACATCATGCTCTATACTGGTAGAGACGGGAGGGGCTTCAGGAGGTGACCCTTTGCCTCAGTCACCAAGAGGGGAGAGTGGACACAATGGAACGGGCAACCTCCTAAGACTGCAGTAGGAGGCCAGCATCTGCCCAGACACCAACCCATACTATACCATTACGCTTTAGTGAGTGAACCACAAAGATAGCTAGGTCTCAGATTTAAAAAGGAAAATTGAAACTTGTTGCTGTTGAGTCTGTTTCAACTCCTGTGTCTACATAAGAACCACTCTTGGCTATGATTGTTAAGGCTGTGAATCTCCAGGCATTTCTTTCACAGTGCCACTGGGTGGGTGCAAATGAAAAACTTTCAGGTAAACGAAGAAAGGAAAGGGCCCCTGTGACTCAAATCCCAGACAAGGCACCAGCAACTCCACCCTTCAAAGGGTATTAATAGAGGGATCAGCTGTGTGGCCACTCAGGGCCTTTGTACCTACTGTTTCCCTACATTCTTGGAGTAATGTTTTCCCATATCTTTGCACTGCTGTCACTTAATCCATTTTTTCAAGTCTCAGGATACATGTCCACTCCTCCCTAGTCCCAGCCTTCAACTCCAGCTTCCCTCCCTGCCATTCTCTACCACCCTGTCTGTCTGCGTCTCCTTGCAGCACGTATCACTATTTAACGGCATCTTGTTCATTACTATTTATTATCTCCCTTCCCACAGGAATGCAAGCTTCATGAACAAAGGGATGAGACAGTTTTCACTGCTGTAATTCCTAGATGGGCACGTAGGACCCAGCAGGCACTCGGTAAACACGTTCAGTGAATTCTCTCGCATGCTGGCCTGGGCCGCAGCCATCCCAGCGCCAGCAAACACTTCCTCACTCATTCAGTAAATGTGCACCGAGCCTCTCCGCTGTGCCAGGCATTCTGTGAGGCATCGGAGATTCCAATGAAATAAGTGAGACACAGTCCTTGCCCTCCTCGCTTTTACAATTGAGTAAAACAAATAACACAGACAGAGATGTGGCAGTCCTTCCTGCCACATGTGACCCAGAGAGTGGCTGGCAAAACTGGGGGTAAATATGGCAGGGAAAGGGGAGAACTTGGGAAGCTTGGAGGGAAGGGAGCATCAGACTGGGATGACAAGGGCTTCCCACACGATCGATAGTAATTTGGGGGGATGCTGGTGGCAGGCTCTCCTAACAAATCTATGGGCAAGAGGCAAGGAGACATATACATGTTACCACTTGTGTCTCCTGCCTGGATACAACAGGATGGGTGGATGTGTGACAGAGCGTGTGCAGGAGTGGATGTATGAGCCTGGGGGAGGAAATTAATATGTGAGTGTCCAGGGGCATATGTGTGAGTGTGTGTCTGCACGTGCATGTGTGTGGATGTGGATGTGGATGTACGGGGATGGATGGTGAGCACTAAGTGTGTAGAAGCATGTGTGTACACGTGTAGGAGTGGGGTGTGTGTCTATGTGTGTGTGCACGTGCATATGTGAGATATCACTATGGCACCACTACCAAGCTCTTCATCACAGGATGTACACCTGGGTAAATCAAACCATCTAAAGTCTGCAAAGCATGCTCACATCACAGTTTACGAAAGTATAATTTATGTGCTCAAGGGTACAGGTTTGATGTCTGAAGGAAGACCCTCAGCATTAAAAATAAGTCCCCAAAGCAATTGACACATAGTAGGCAACTGATTGTTTTAACCAGTAAAAAGATAGCCATCTATTTAATGATTTTCATATACACCCTGTAGAGTGTCCACATAAAGCAGCAAGACTGGTTGCAGAAGCGAATTACAATTTTCTAGGTGTAAGTGAATGAGATGAGGGACAGGGGTCTGGGTTTTGGGTAATCTGCCACTGTTTAGAGGTGTGATCTCAGGTGAAATAAACCTCTCTAGACTTCTGCTTACCAAATACAGAGATTAGAACACAGCTGTCGAAGTTTAGTTCTAATTCTATGACACCACATCATCTCTCTGGGTAGACTCTGGAGGGCCGTTTCCTCAGAAAGCAAGCATGTGTCAGTTGAAAAGGACCCCAAAATCAACTAGGGAAATGCTGAGTTTAACAAAGTAAGAATACGTGTCTCTTCTGCAGGACTTCTCAAAACCTTTCATTGATACATACAGATTGTGATCTGCTGAAAGGTGAGAGACTTGGAAGCTTTTAGAACCAGTGTTCCATGGAACACAGTTTGGTAATTCTTGTAGCAAACACATAGGAGGACTCTTGTGAATGCCCCGTTTCTGGGCAGATGACAGAACAGAGAGGGTATCAGTCTTGTCAGTCTTCCTAAGTCACAGTGCAGAGCCAGAATTCTAGCCCCTAAAAGATCCAAATCACAGTAAATGGCTTGTGCACTGAAGTAAAAATCAAATCCGTTTCCTTTCTGTTGGTTCTGACTTAGGGCGACCCCATGTGTTGCACAAGAGAACGGCATTCCATGGGGTTCCCCAGGCTGGGACCTTTTGGAAGGAGATTTCTAGATCTTTCTTCTAAAATGCCCTAGGTGGTTCTGAGGTTTCAATCTTTCAGTTCATCAAGTGCTTAACAGTCTTCCCCACTTGACATGTGCACAAGGCTTTACATTTACAAAACATTTTTTTTCCTTACATGATTTCAAGTCTCCTTGACAACAATCATCTGTGGATCCTCATTTCTATTTTTCAGAGAATGAAAACCCAGTCTGAAAGAGATGAAGGAATCTTCCCAAGCCCACCAGAATGACGGACCCAAAACTTGGCTTACCAATTTTCCTCATGTCTTTGGTCAAAGAACCGATATTTTTTTAAAAAAATAAACAATTGTGGCCACAGCCTGCAGAGCCGAGCCCCTGTGAGAAAGCAGGAGGCCGACTCCACCTGCACCTGCTTTGCAGTTGCCAACAAGCACTGTGTCTGGCGCCCAGGCACCCAGCGCCTGCTGGGGTGGAGGGGAAGGGAGATGTCCATGAAGCGTCCATGGAGAGGAACTTCCCTGGAAACACCAGGGCTGTGAGCTGGTAGTAGCTCCCAGAGAGTTGCCACACCTTCCCACACCATGCCAGTTAACTATCTCCTGCCCCTGGCTGTGCCCAGATGCCCTATCTTTTTCCACGAGAAGGTGGAAGGGGGGGGGGGGCTGGCGCCCAGGGTGAACGCTAGTTTAAAGCATAAGGAACAAGCGCTAGGTGTCCGAGGCTGATCGGTTCTGACAGTCTGAAACTGCCGCCGCCTCCAGAGCGAAGGGAGGCCCGGCAGCCAAACCCAGTCAGCAGCTCCCACCCGGTGTGTCTGAGTGTGCAGGAGAATGTGAGGTGTGAGCGCTGTGGCTGGGTGAGGGTCTGAGCAGGGCACCGGAGCCAGCGCATGCCAATGGCGAATGGTGCTGTGCTTGGCGCGAGTGTGCCAGAGAAGTCTGTGAACGCGGGAACGACTGTGTCATCCGAGATTGACAGAAGTACTGTCAGGAAAACGCAGGCGGAGAGCGGGTGCGCCAGGCAAACCCAGGCGGCAGAGGAGCCGACCCTCAGCGTACAAGGGTCTGGGGAGTCGGCACCTACAGGGTCCTGCTCCTGTACGCGCGCCCGCACCCAGTCCTCTCCCACTGTCCGCTCCCGCCAGTCCCTCTCTTCCTGACCCTGGTTGGGGCTGACCTCTCGCTCGCTGCATGGCTCGGTGGTGCGGGTCTCCTGGGACAGTCAGGTCACCGAGGGCACCGCGCGCGAGGCGCTCATTCCTTACCTGCCGCGCGGCCGCGACTCCGCTGCTTCGGGCTGGGCTGCGCAGGGCTGCGCTGCGCTGCGCTGCGCTGGGTGCGCCGGGCTCGGCTGCGCCGCGCTGGACTGGCTGCGCTGGGC
>NW_006399799.1:14185968-14192504 GCF_000299155.1 Elephantulus edwardii
TGGGCCGCCCCGCGGCCGCTTGGAAGCTCCTTATTTGGGCAGTGATGTCAGGGGAAGTCGCAGGGGCTGGACCACCCACTTCTTTCCATTCACTCCCTAGAGTTTCCTGTCGCCTAGCCGGGGACCCCGCCGCCCTCCCGGGGCGCCTCTCCAGCCCTCTCGTCCGAGGTTGCTCCGCCTCGCTGCCTAGCGCGAGGCCGTCTCTGCTGGCCACTCTGGGACTCGGGTTACAGTGGGTTCTGGCCTCAGCGGATCAGTGAATGCCAGGCGAGGGTCTCCTGTCTGGGGAATCCCCGGCTCCTGGCAGCCTGCAGCAGAGGGGGCTGCGCAGCGCAGCCTCCTCGGTGACAGGCCGTGTCACTCCGGGCGCCGCCCCTCCCTCCGCGCCCGCTCCAGCTCCCGCGCTGTCATTTCCTCCAGGGCCCTCGGGGAGGGCAGCCAGGGAAGCCCCGGTCGCCGCAGGGGCCAGTTGCTAGGCGCGCCCCGCCTTGTCCTCACCATGGCCCGCTGGGAGTCCGTCACTGTCCCCAAAGTGCTCCCTCCCTGCCTTCCTCCCCAGTGCCAGCCCCGCTCCGGGAAGCCTCGCCTCCCAAGGCGGGAATCCGCCTTCATGAGCTCTGGGCGGTGCAGGTCTGCCCAGGCCTCTCTGGGCTCAGGCCAGGTAGGGGGTGGGGTAGGGGCTCCCCGGGGCTTCCCAATGGCCAGACTTTACCAGAAGCTGCTGGATCCTGTCACACCAGGCTTAAGTCACCCTGTCAATGCTCAGATCAGGGCTGAGCTGATCCGTGAACTAGCCCATTGGGCCTCCCACTGAGAGGCTGCTTTCCTAGAGAGGGGGGAGGTCTATCCTAGGCCTAGAGACCTCGGCATTATCTGTGTCTCTCAGATGTACACATGGAGGCTCAGACATGTCGGCCATTTGCCAGAGCTCACACTTTGCGCTACAGAACCACGCTGCCTGACCTTGGGTTTGGCTGACCCTAAGCCTGGCTTGAGCTGGGCCAGAACAGCTCTAGAAGAGGTTATAGAGCTCCAGATGAAGGCAAAACCAGAGGGAGGACAAGCTAAGGGCCTAGGGTACAAAATTTTAGGAGACACTCTTAGAGTCCTTCAAGTGCAAGGACCAGCGGGTGACTGACATATAAGCCAACCTTGGCTGTGTCTTCCCTCGGCTCCAAAATGATGGAATCCCTCTGCCAGGAGGCCAGGTGGGCTCAGGGGACAGGGATAATGGCCCTAGGAATGTCTTTATCTTCTTTGTACAATAGCTTCTGTGCAGAGGCACTTCTCTCCTTCAAAGTCAAGTCACAGCAAATAAACCCCTTCCCCATGCTCCATGTTGCCAGCTTTAAAGCAGGGCACCCTAACTTCCCAAGGTCCACTGCAGTCCTAGCCCTGGAGGCATGGAAGATGTGGTTCCAGAGCTTGTAAAGGAAGATAATGACGACTGCACATCCATGACACAACGAGCTGCCATGCCTACCAGCTTTCCTGTGGACCATCATCACTCAGTCTCTCCCACTGACTTACAGACACCAATTCCAGCTGAAACTAGGAGTGGCTGCCCTGTTTCTTTGTTTCAGTTTTCTTTTTGCTTGGCCCTTTCTTTGTTCTCTCTCCACAAACTCCTCTGCAGCCCCAGGTGGGCTGGGACATCTATTTCTACTCTCAAACACTTTAGCCCTGAACTGTCTGTAGCAAAGTGGAAAGGAGGGATGAAGTTAAAAGGTATATATTCCAACAGTCTTTATTTTGCCAGACACGGTCATTCTGGATTCCTTGAACCTTCCAAAGTCCCAGCCTGGACTCCTCCAGCCATGCAAACCCTGCCCAGATGTGGAGCCCACATATACAGGCAAGGCCACCTGCCTGCACTTAACCTCACTCCAGTTCTGGTGTTGATTCCCTCTGGAGACCAGATCTTTAGGATTCCAGCTTCAGGGCTCAGGAAGCATGGGGGCAGGAAGCCCTACTTTCAGGCTAGCAGCTTGAGCCCTGACTCTGCTTCATAAATCAACTCTGACCCTTGCCCAGGTACCTTTCCCACCCTGTAGATGGATGGACCCCAGCTTGTAAGGCAGGTGGTGCTAGGTGCCAATTTCTTCCTGTCACCCCCCTCCCCTTCACGTAGCTGGGCTAGGTTTTGAGAAATTCCCAGAGGTTGGCCTCGGGGGCCTTCCCACATTTCTTCATTCCACAAACATGAATCAGGTGCCTTCTCATACTGGGAACACCCAGTACTCAAACCTGTGTTCCAGAAACTCCATCCAAAGATGGAGACTTGACAGGTAAACAGACCATCTCAAAGTGACTTGCTAAATGCTGAACTGCTATCTGCCAAGCCTTGGGCAGAGGGAAAGGGCTGGACACACATGATTTGGGGAGAGCGAAATAAATGCATTCTCCTTCTAGGGTTGTGATTCAGGAAGACCGTTGTCCAGGTGTCCCAAGCTGGAAGGCAGAATGCTTGTTTCCATGGAAACAACACACACACACACACACACACACACACAGGCATGCATGCACACATGCACAAGTCTTGGTTTTTTTGTAAACCCAAGATTTCACTAACCAAAAGAGTTGTGAGCTGAGGGTGGGGTTGGCATTTGATCTGCCATCTAAAAGACATGTCTCTCGTGAGATTTTGCTTCCAAGTTCAAAATGCAATGAAATTTCAGAGAGGCTTTGGGAACACACAGTGTTTCTATGGAGCCGAGGATTTCCATACTGTTCTTGCGAGAACTATCAGGGTGGGTTTACGTGAACCCACACCATGGATTTCCCAGGTTATTTATGAATTATGCTTTAAGTCTTGCACTGACTTACCTTCCTTAACTACCTCCTGTCTGCAGATGGCTATGATTTCCCAGTCAGTGCTCGACTCGAAGGCAATTAACAACAACAACAATGCTTCATATTGCTTTATATTTGTATGATCTTGAGAGATCCTTTGCACACTTGAAGCTTTAGATCTGACTCCTCACACTTTCAGATTGATCTCTCCTGGGATGGAGATCATCTCTGGGGTCTCCAACCTCTCTCTATAGCCCTAGCACTGTGTTGCCAGTTACCTGACTGTCATTCATTCTTACCATGATGGGGAAGCTGTGGGTAAGAGCCACACACACCTGAGCTCAGATCCCAACCCTGCACTGAGTTAGCTGTGTAACTTTGGGCATGTTACTTGACGTCACTAATCTAAAATCCCTCATCTCACTGTGAAGATGGGTTGCTGTGAAGAGTAATATGATAATTGCAATAGAGTTCCTGACAGTGTCTAGTGCATAGTTGTTGCTGTTAGGTGTCATCAAGTCAAGTACAATTCATTGTGACTCTTGAACAACCACTCTGAACCCTGTCCTATCCTGTGCCAACTTCACAATCTCTGACACACAGCTCATTGCTGCAGTCACTGTGTCAGTCCACTTGGTTGAGGATCTTCCTCTACTTCACCATCCCTCAACATTTCTAAGCATGATGTCCTCTGCAAGGAATAGCCTTTCCTAGTAACATGCCCAAAGTATGTGAGATGAAGCTTCGCCATCCTTGCTTCCAAGGAGCACTCTGGTTTCAACTTCTCCAAGACATATGTATTTGTTATTCAGTACCCTTCTTCAACATCACAACTCAAAGGTATCAATTTTTCTTCTGTCCAGCTCTCAGATGTACAGCAAGTTATTGAAAATACCATGGTTTTAATCAGATTTGAAGACCTTAGTCTTCAAACTAACATCATTACTCCTAAGTAATTTGGCAAGGTCCCTGGCTGCAGACTTCACCAGTAAAATATATTTCCCAATCTCCTGACTGCTGATATCAAGTGTATTGATTGTGGATACAAGTAAGATGAAATCATTGACAGTTTCAATTTTCTCCATTATCATGATGTCATCTATCGGCCTGTAAATGAGAATTTTTGTTTTCTTAATGCTGAGATGCAATCCAGATTGAAGGCTGCAGTGTTTGATCTTCTGTTTCAAGTCTTCCTCTCCTCCCTTTTAGCAAGCAAAGTTGTGTCATCTGCATAATGAAGGTTATTGATGAGTCTTCCTCCAATTCTGATGCCACATTCTTCTCCATAGAGTCCAGCTTCTTAAATAATTTGATCAGCATGCAGACTGAATAGGTATGAAGAAAGGATACAATGCTCACACATGCCGTTTTTCATTTTCAACCATGCAGTGTTCCCTTGCTTTGTTTCACACAACAGCTTCTTGATCTAGGTATAGGTTTTACATAAGCATAATCATGTGTTTTAGGATTCCAATTCTTTTCAATGTTAGCCATCATTTGTTATGATCCACCCAGTCAAATGCCTTTGCACAGTCAATATTGCATAGACATTCGTCTAGTATTCTCCGCTCTCAGATCCATCCGACATTAGCAAAGATATCCCTAGAACCTCGACCTCTTCTGAGGGCATTAACTCATATATGATCAAGAGCCAATGGTGAGGAAAGAAGAAGTTTAAGCTGCACTGAAGGCTCTGGCAAAAACAGAAGGCCCCAGGAATCAATGGGATAACAATGTACACGATTCAAATGACAGATGCAGCTCTGGACGTGCTCATCAGTCTATGCCAGGAAACTTGAAGGACAGTTGCCTGACCAACCGACTGAAAGAGATCCATATTTGTTCCCATCCCCAATAAGGGTGATCCAACAGAATGTGGAAATTATTGAACAGTAATATTAATAGCACATGTAAGCAAAATACTGCTGAAGATCATTTAAAAATGGCTAGCCTGGTATATACACAGGGAACTTCCAGAAGCTCAAGCAAGGATTTCGAAGAATGCATAGTAGCTATCAAAGAAACAATAATGGTTATTACTTTGTTCTAATATGGTGACTTTCCACAGTCCACTACATGAGAAATCTTCCTATACAGCCACATTTTCATTCGTGGGGACACCCTTCATTCAAACTTGAGGCTAGAAATCTTATCTCTATCCCTGTGGCCCTAACCCAGGTTACCATCATCCTATTATAACAGCCTTCTTGCTGGTCTGCCTGCCTAGTCACCCACCCCTGTACATTCTCCACATGGAGAATTCATGAAAACCGACTCAGCTTTGCCCCAGTCTGGCTAAACCGCCAGGCCTCTTGTTGCTTCTGGGCACTAAGCAATCAGTTCTGGCTCAAGGGCTCTAAGCACAACAGAATGAAAAATTGCCCAGTGCTAGGCCACGCCCACTGTCATTGCTGTGCTTATGCCCATTTGTGCAGGCATTGCTGTGTCAGTCCATCTTGTTGAGGGTCTTCCTCTTTCTCCCTGATGCTCTATTTCATTATGCATGAAGTCATTTCCCAGGAACTGGTCCTTCCCCATAGCTTTGGTCCCTCCAATGTACACAAGACAAAGTCCTATCAACCTCACCTTCTGTTATCGTTTACTTTAACAATTACCTCAATTTACCCATCCAACCCCCTAGTTTCTGACCATCTCCGTTCACCCTAAGTGCCCATTGAGAAGAACCTCTCACTATTTCTGACTTGCTGACTCCCTTTTGGACATGGGGCTCCTTGTACTGTCTGACTGGCCCACTTTGGCTCAGGTGCTTCAGAGGGACTTTCCGTAGGAGGCTTCCCCTGGAACCCAGGTGACATTAGCTATTTCCTTCTCCACAGGCCCCCAGCATTTGCCACCATGGATCCTGGCTGCTTTTCCACTGAATGTAGCCATCTATGTACGTATCTATTACCCCTTCAGACATTTACTCAGTATTGGGGATCCCACAGGTATTCAGGATGGGCTGAAGGACAGAGCTGCTGTCCCTCCTGTTGGTAGGTAAAAACTGCAAGAGGCGAGATGGCCTCCAGTCCGCTGGTCAGTTTTCCCCCAAGGACAAAAGCATCCTCATTTCTCACCTACTTCAGCCTAGCCTAAGCCCTGAACCTGCCTCCTTTTGGATTTTCACTAGGGCTTCTGATGACTCCCACAAGGTGTCTGGGACTTCAGGTGGCGAGGGCAGGGCCCTGGCTCCAGGAAACCAGAAGCTTAGTCAAGCCACATTCCTTTGGCAGCACAGAGAACAAGTTTTCCCCAAGCCAAGGGGCTGACGTGCAAGCTCATCAGTGACAACAAATATTTACTCTGCACAGGCTTTCTGCTCGCCAAGAGGAGATTGAGCATCAGCTTCCGAGACTTGGATTAAGGCAGAGCTGGGCTTAGGCCTTGACACTGGCAGTTACTAGTTGCTTAAATTCCCTAAACCTCAGTTTCCACAACTGTACAATGAGGATGGTATCACATTTTAGAGAAGGGTTGTGAAGAATAAGTAATGAAATAAAAGGAGCAGATGCATTTTTATATTAAGAACAGAAGCTGGTATATGGTAGATACTAAAAGTAGTCTCCCTTCCAGGTAAGCTCTTTGTGGGATATTATGATGAGTAAGATTTAATCTTTGTGCAGGGGGAGGGAAGGATTAATTATGGGGTGGTACAATTTGATGGGTAGGGGAGTGAGGGAAATTGGAAGAATCTGTTATGGAAAACAATGTATTTGAATTTTGCAAATAAATAATAATAATAA
>NW_006399799.1:14194179-14196350 GCF_000299155.1 Elephantulus edwardii
AAAAAAAAAAAAAAGCTTCTTTCAGAAACCTCCAGTCAAAAACAACTAAAAAGATCCTCTTTGCTACAAATTTGGAACCACAGACCCATGAGCAGGTTTGCTGAGGCTGTAAATCACATAGGACAAGATTGCCCATCTTTCTCCTGTGTAACCCTGGGCCACAGGTGGATGAGAACCAGCATTGGGTTAGCAGCACAACTCCCTAGGTACTAAGCCACCAGAAGGCCCAGTAACAAGCTCCTGTTGCTGTTGTGTCTGGTTGAGCAGGAACAGACTCATAGCTGATCCTCCACTGAGTTTTCAGAGGCTGTAGATTGTTTGGGAGGAGACTGCTCGTCATTGTCCTGCAGAGCAGTTGGTAGATTCAAACCTCAAACCTTTGAGTCAGCTGTGTAGCTCCTTACCACTAAGCCACACACACAAAAAGCCCCTAAACATGATCTTGCCCATGTCTGTTTAGGCTTCTTCTCTCAGTGGTTTTCTGATCTTCCAAGGCGGGAGAAGAGAACAGTAAGCCCCCACCCACTGGTGTTGGGGATTTCCACATGGGGTCATTCCTCGGGAAGAGCTAGTCACGGGCAGGACACCGTGCTGTTCCCAAACTCAGCAGGAATTTTCCTACTCCGTGCCTTTCATCATCCTGTTCCTCATACTGAGATGTCCCCCCTTCTCCTCTTAGTCACCCCTCTACCTTTCCTTTCATTTCCCCTAATACATTTATCCCCTAATAAACATAGCAAACTCATAATGTCTTCTTCAATGTATCTTTGTTCTTTGTTTTCTTGACCAACTACCACTTCCAGTAGAATTAAACGTCCCATAGAAATGTCCCCCACCATTCATCTGTCGGGGTGTCATACTGAGGCAGACTGTATGTTGCTGGGCCCAGGCCACCCATATTTCAAATCCTAGCAAGGTCAACCATTGATGGACAGTTTTAACAGGGTTTCTAGATTGAGAGAGACTGTTGTTGTTGGGTGTCGTGGAGTTGGTTCCAACGCCCAGAAGTCCTGTGTACAACAGCATGGCACACGCCCCACCTTGCACCATCCTCACATCTGAGTCCATCGCTGCAGCCACTGACAGTCCCTCTCATTGAGGATCTTCCTCTTCTTCTCTGACTTGCCACCAAGTACAATATCTTGCTCCAGGACTGATCCCTCCAGAAAAAGAGTCCATGAGATGAAGTCTCCCCATTCTAGCTTCTGTGGAACATTTTGGCTTTACTTCTTCCAAGGCAGGTTTATTCATTCTCTTGGCAGTCTGTGGTATATTTAACAATCTTTGCTAACACCATAACTCAATGGCATCACTTCTTCTTTGTTCAGCTATCACATGCACCTGAGGCAATGAAAAACACCATGGCTTGGGTCAGTACCATGGTGCCTTAGTCATCAAAGGGACATCTAAAAAGGGGCTTTTTTATTACTTGGAAGAGATATTTTGCAGCAGATTTGCCCAAATTTTGACTGCTGCCTCCACCACCGGCATTGACTGAGATCTGCTTTTAGAAAATAAATCAATGGAAACCAGGAACTTTCTCTGGATGTGTTATCAAAAGGGGTGATTTGCTGAAGGAAGACATAATTTTCAATGAAGTTTAGGGCAAACAAAAATGTGGAAGACCATTTGTTCAGTTAGCATCATTGAACACAGAACTGGCTGCAGGTCCTGGACCCTGTAATGGGAGCTAGTGGTGAGATGGATATTCACAACATGGGACTTGTTGCTGGCGATTGTGAAGATGACACAGGGCCAGCCAACTCGGCTTTCTGTTGCATGTAATATCTCCATGAGTTGGAGTTGACTCGCTAGCAGTTAATCTATTATCAATGTTCCCATAATTTGCTTTGCGTATACCATCAGACCATTTGTAATGTGCTATGACAAACCATTTCATTTTTAAAAATTAAAAGGTATTTATTACCAAAGAGATACATTAAAGCACTAATACCGAACTAGCAAAATAAGATGCTAACAACACAAATCTGGAATGAAAAAGAGCTGGTATGGAAATGTCAAATAAAGTTCAATAAAAAGATGCTAAGTTATTGTCAGTTTTAGCTAAACATCTTTCATGGCTTTGTTGTTGTTGTTGTTATGTGCTGTCGAGTCATTTGCGACTCATAGCGACCCTATGCAAAATAGCCCTAAACCCTGCTCTATCCTGC
>NW_006399799.1:14197680-14223903 GCF_000299155.1 Elephantulus edwardii
CTATTCCTGGGGCCTTATTTTTTGCTATTTCCTTCAAAGCAGCTTGAACTTCTTCCTTCATCACCATAGGCTCTTGCTCATATGTTATTTCTTTAAATTTATTCTGGAGATAACTCTTTCTCTTGACTCCTCACTAGGCTGGGCGAGCTCTGGGGGTGTGAGCCTCAAATCTACTAGGATCTCAATCAGCAGGGCTCCTGGAGGTACAGACTTTCTCCTTGTGCTTCCCATGGCTTTGGAACTGTGTAGGATCTGTCTCTCTACCTATGACTGACAGTGAAACCACTGTTTACCCTTCATGAACCCCCAGTTCTTAACATGCATGAGCTTTAAAACAAACCCTCAAAAGAGTGGTTTTGCCCCAAGACTTTCTACTGACTCCTTGATTCTACCACTGCTATCTCCAGTGGATGGGAGCGTAAGAATCCTACCACGTTACCTGGGCATTAGATCTATATGTTTTAAGGGTTTAGAGTCCAGCAGTCAAAACATGGGCAAAAATCCTGGCCCTGCCAACAGACACATGGAGAAATGTTCAAAATCACTGGCAATAAGAGATGCAAATTAAAACTACAATGAGATACCATCTTACCCCAGTAGCAGAGACAAAATTTAACAGGACAAAAAGAATAAATGTTGGAGAGGATACAGATAGAGTGGAACTATCATATGCTGTTGGTGAGATTGTAAAATGGTACAACCACTCTGGAAGGCAGTCTGGTGTTTCCTCAAAAAGCTCAACATAGGAATTCCATATGACCCATCTAGTCCACTGCTAGGAAAATACCACAGGGAAATTAGAATTGAGACACAAACAGAGATATATACACCAATGTTCACAGCAGCATTATTCACAATTGCAAGAACATGGAAACAGTCCAAATGTCCAACCACAATTGAAGGGATTGAGATTGTGGTACATTCACACAATGGAATACTACAGAGCACTCAGGAGCAACAATTTCAAAAATTACTATGTAACTTGTGAGAGAGTGGGGAGCATTCTGCTGAGTGAGCTAATTTAGTCTCATAAGGACAAATACTGCATAAGACTATTATCATAAAAATAGAAGGATAACTAGTAAAATGTGTATGGGGGGGTCCAAGCGGAGATTGGATGGGAGCAGAATGGTGAGGATGGATGGACAGTGGGGTCACTCAATTTGGTGGGTGGAGGGAGGAGGGGTAAAGGAAATGGGAAAGATCTGGCAAGGATCTGAAAAGATGGGGTAATGGTAGGTATAGTTTAATGGTGATTCATTTTATAAAAAACACTGATTGGGAACAATTGTACGAAACAGTGGATGAATGATAATGTGAAACACAATGTATATGAATTTTGTATGCAAACCAATATAAAATAAAAATTAAAAGTAACCAAACAAATCCATGCCCCTGCAGAGCTTACATTCAAATAGGAAAATACAGACAATAATCAAGTCACAAACACAAACAATTACATTGAATTAATACATTAGCAGCAACATGTACTATGGAAAATAGGTAGAACAGAGTGAAGGGATCAGGGATGCGTTGAGAATGTAAGTAGATCAGTCTAAGCAGAACTCACTGAGAAGGTGGCATTTGAACAATTCCTTGCAGCTGTTGGGGCATATAAATATCTGGGGAGGGCCTTTCTGGCAAAGGCTGTTGGATGAATAGCCAGTGCAAAGGCCC
Source organism: Elephantulus edwardii (assembly GCF_000299155.1). Classification (NCBI taxonomy): domain Eukaryota; kingdom Metazoa; phylum Chordata; class Mammalia; order Macroscelidea; family Macroscelididae; genus Elephantulus; species Elephantulus edwardii. The sequence goes on from NW_006399799.1 coordinate 14,199,358, forward strand.
TGAGGTAACAGTGTGCCAGGCATACTACATGGGGCCTTTAAGAACTGTGGTTGAGGTGTTATGAATGAACAGGATGATGATGGCTTGGCTCGCATAAGTGGGGACTAGTGGATATCACTGCCCCTAAGACCAGGGCCCAGCTGGGTAAGGCACTGGGGGTCAGTGGATGCCTGAGTGGAAGAGGGAACAGCCAGCAAAGAACAGACTTCCTTGGTTGCCATCTCCCTCAGCTTCTGCATGAAACCTCCAGCTCCTACCTGCTTCACTTCTATGAGCCTGTTCTTTTTCTGTCTGAATTTAGCATCGGGCTCCAGTCCTGCTAGTCCCTCACTGATAGTGACACTGGACAGATGATTTAACCTCCCACCTATCATGTGGCAGAGAAGGAAGAGCTTCCAAGACACAGTCAGACAGATCCATCTTCTGAAGGGCGGGGGCTGCCCGCATCCCCTGTGCCATCTCGGAGGATTTGTGAGAATCCAACAAGGTGAAGGCCAGGAAAGCGGTCAGGGTTGATCGCTGAGTGCTGGCTCCCTCGTTGTTCTCACAACTGCCCCTCGGGCTCCACAGGGAGGCAGGGGCTCTGCTTTGCCTCCACTGCACACTGACAGATGCAAGACGCGGATCAGTTCCCGTAGCCGAGATGAAGTCACAGGCAGCAGCCTAATTTTAGATTGAGCATCTGCTCTTCTGTCCCAGAGATGCAGCTCTGTCTGGGATTCGCTCAGTCTGGAATTGCTGGAGAAACAACTCCTGTTCTCTGGGCATGAGCCCTGGTGTCCTGCCATGGGGACGTCCCTCTAGGAGCTGTGCCACCCTAGATATATCTCACACCCTCTTAGCTGATCTCTCACCTCACACTCAACAGCTTGTCTCCTGCCTTGTCACGAAGTTGGTAGATCCAATGTGGGCCTGTGAAGCCAGGATGTAAGGCCCTGTCATATAGGTATAACCCTAACCCATCCTCACACTCTGCTTCCAGGACAGCCCTGACTGAGACAAAGACCGAGAACAGAAGGAGGGTAGGTTGTTGGAAAATCTTTCCACAAAGGCTTCTCTGAGGAAATGACTTAAGTTGGCTTTGATGATAGGGTGTTTAGTAGTGGAAAAGACTGGGGGGGAGGGAAGCCCCTGAGGCAAGGGGAAGAGCACAGATGAAGAAAAAGAAGCTCAAAAGAGGCTGCTTACATATAAACACATACTTCATGGGATTTGATTCCTTGGCTTACAAGTTTAGAGTCAGAGCTTTTTTGTTAAATGGCTTAATAAAATGTTCAGTGCTTCTGTTTTTACTTAGCTGCATAGTGTCTGAGGTCCTAATAACTTGCAAGCGGCCATCTAAGACATAGCTATTAGCTGTCTGCCTGAAGAAAACCCTCACTGCTGTCAAGTCAGAACTGACTCATAGCTCATGTGCCCCACCGGTTTTCAGAGGCTGTAAACTGAACGGGAGGATCCAAACTGCCAGAAAGGCGCCACCTTTGGGTTAGCAGGACAACTCCTTGCCCCCTAAACCACCAAACCTGCCCACCAGGCCTCTAGAGCCCAGAGGAGCGACAGGAACAGGAGGAGGATGTGGAATGTGTGGCTAAAAGCCTCCATGAACAGCTCTTTCCTTTGCCATGAGACCAGGAGAACTAGATGGTGCCTGTCTGGCTACATTACTAAACATTACGAAATCCTGATCAAAGGAGGGAAAATATAGAAAAGAATTTCAAATTATCAGGACTCTTGACTTCCTGGAGTCACACAGGTTGGGTAAACTAAAATTAAACACACACACACACACACACACACACACACACACACACACACATACACACACTCTCTCTCTCTCTCTCTCTCTCTCTCCACAAAAAAAAAAAAAAATACCGTGCCAAGACAATCTTTAAACTTAAAAATACTCCCTGAGATCTTCTTAAAAACAAATTAATTTAGCTTAACAAGTGAAAAAATAAGTCTGTGCTGAGCACAGATTTTTGCAAGATCTGTGGACATGGGGTCAAATTACCAACAGCATCTCAAAAGACGTCACAGGGACTATAGAAGTCAGTGAGTGTGTGTTAATAGGGAAGGGGCAACTCAGAAAAGGAGGGTCAAAGAACAGTCAGTGTGACTAAGTTGTAGGTACAGAAAATGTTGAGTTGGTGTTTGTTGTGTATGTTCTAAACAACAATAACAAAATAAATAAAAGACAGAGAAAAGGACAGGATGGGGGGTGGGGAGGAGATAGAAAAAAGAAAAGTTTGAAAATGGCCCGAAGTAATGAAGAGCAGAGTGAGAAATGAGAGAGAGGGAGAGATTAGGTACAATTGAGTTGGACCATGAAGTCCTGGCAAAGGAGTTAAGCTTGAGTCTGTAGGTGTGGGAACCCATGAAGGGGACTTCAGAGCATGAACAGGTGTGGGCGGCTCACAGGGGGAAATCCAGGCCCCTCTAATATAGCAGAGTGACCTTCCTGTGTCTCCTCCCTCTGTGGGGGACCCTCCTCCACCTCCAGGCATGCGGGCAGGGAGTGGCAGGTCCGGCACCCAGTGCAGAGCAGGCTCCCCTCCCAGACTGCCCCTGTTGAGTGTCAGACACACATCTTCTACCGACCCATTTCCTTTCCTGTCCTGGTCACTGCTCACTGCTCCAGCCTTACTTCAGTGTCCCGTCCTCCCCAGCAGTGTCCCCCTGTGCTTCTCTGTCCTCAGCTGCTCTGTCCCAGGTGGGGCTGTCTCACGGTAAGATTCCTAGAGAAGGGTCCATCCACCCAGCGTGCCAACTACTGTGGAACATTAGAAGGCTCTACCAGGCTTAATACACATTATCTTGTTAATTCCGTCAATGACCCTTTCAGATGTTTCTAGTTTATCCCCTTTTACAAGTAAGGGAAGGAGGGCTCCTTGAGGTTAACATGCCCTTGATTAGACAGCCAGGGCTGGGGTGTGAATGGATCCAAGTCTATCTCCTCTTCCTCTCCTGCTGGGCTCCCCTATCTCTGTAGGAAGGACCTGAGCTGGGAACCTGGAGCAGAAGCAGCCAAGGTCACTGATCACTTTGGAGAAAGCGGAAATGGGGAAGACAGAAGAGGAGGAGGCTGCACCCAGAGCCTCCATGTGCTGGAGAAACAAGGAGTTAAAAGCTTATGTAAAGGGATTTGCAAATAGATCCTACATAACAACATTTGAATGATTTAAGTGTTAAGGAATCAGAACCATATGGATTAAATGTCCCTGTTGTTACGTATGGTTTTAAAAATTAGAAGGAAATGTACTGGGAACACATACACATATAAAATATGTAAGGCCAAACCACACTTTCAATTTTGTGGACACGGAACTATTTGAAAAATATGACCCAGTATTCATTCAACCTCTCCCAGACTGGCCCTCCTCCGGCCCCCTCCCCAGCCCTTGTCTTCTCCCCCCATCAAATGGGGCTAAGCTTAATCCTTAGGGACCCAGCTTGAGAAAGAGACTTCCCAGAACTGCAGGCTGATGCTCTAACCACAGGGCAGTTGCAGCCAAACAGCTGGGCTGGGAACAGCTGGGGTCTCCCAGAGGCCAGTGAGTGGTCCCAGGTGGAAGAGGGCTGTGGGAGAAGATGAATTTCCCAAGGGGCCTGTAAGTACAGGCATGCTTCACTTCATCTTCACTTTCAGGTAACTTTCTACTCCACATACACCATAGTCCCCCAAGGCTGTTTTCACTTTCTTTTTTTAGAGAATGCAACTGTCCTTTTGTTTATTATTTCCCCTCGTGGCCATAAAAAGGGGGCCTCTTGAGGCATATTCCATAACGAGTTGTGCTGCTGATCCAAAAGTCACATTTCTTTCTCTGGCTGTTTGAATGCACCAGCAGCTACATGGGAGAAAAACTGACCATCTTCTTGTTGCAATTTCCAACCTCAGAAGCCTATTAGAGGGTTGCTATGAGTTGGAGAGGGACATCATGTTTGGGAGAGTGGAGAGTGGAGGGATGGCACAGGAGAGGAAGACCCTCGATGAGATGGATCGATTCTGTGAGTGGAGTGGTGGGAATGAATATGTGTTTGAGACAGAGAGGTTGGCACAGGATAGAATGGCATTTAGGGTTCTTGTATATAGGGTCGCTATGAGTCGCAAGCGACTCAATGGCACATAGCAACAACAACATGAGTTGGAAACACCTGGATGGCAGTGGATTTTCTTTAAAAAACAATAAATAAATAAAACTAGCACTGATAATGGATGTCAGTGGTTCAAACTACCAGTCTCTGTAGGAGGAAGATGGGCAATCTCTTCCCATCTTTAAATATTTGTTGTTGCTGAGCACTGTTGAGTTGGAACCAACTCCTAGCTGACCCTCCCATGAGTTTTCAGAGTAAATCTCATGAGAGGAGAATACCCATTTTGTTCCTATAGAGCAACTGGTGGTTTTGAACTACCTACTTTTCGATTGGAAGCATCATCCCTTATCACTAAGCCATCAGAGCCTTGGAAACCTAATGAAGGGTTATTAGGAATTGAATTTGAATTGACAGGAGTGATTTTAAAGACCCTAAACCTAGCCTCTTGTAGTACTACTCCTGTAGCACTGGGCCACGGGTGGGGTGCAGGCAGGTGAGGCAAAGAACATAGCCTGGGGTGCAAACTCTTGGGGTTATTTTCCAGTGAGTAGGGATTAGCACTAGGAGACTTGAGGTGACTCGAGCTTGGCCACTCCTGCTGCTCCAGTGGGCTAAACAGTGGGCAGGGCTAGGCACACTTTGCTGTCCCCTCGGTCACTTCCCACTTCCTCTCACCCTGCTTCTGTCACTGGCCTCCCAGCCACCAATGCTGTTCTTACCACCTGTCCCTGACTCTGCCAACCATCTTTAGCAACAGCACCAGCAGCTGTAGCAGTGACAAGGACAACCAGAATTGGGCTCTCATGGGTTTTAATATACTGGTTACACAACGTTCGGATCACATGACCCCCCAACTCTTATAATTTAAATCGCAACTATGGAGTTGTTTGTATAAGGCAGATGCAGATTCAGCACTTTCCACCTCACAACTTTCTTTTCTGCCTCAATTCACCCAGCAGCTATGGGAGGAAATGGTTCTTATGCCCACTTAACAGGAGGAGAAACTGAGGCTCAGAAAAAGGGTGGGTGCTCTGTACAGCTGGCAGGCAATGCATCAGAACCAGAGTATAGGTTTCTGGATACACAATGCAGGGCTGTCTCTCACTACCCATCAGTGCCTGAAGTAAACCAAGAAAACGAGCATGTTCCCAGTCCTTAAACTCTGACACTTAAGAAAAAATAATTACTGGTAAGCTCCTCAAATATTGAAAGTTTATTGGAATAAATATTCTTGAGGACTCCCCCCACATGTAAATAAATCAGATTTGGCTGTCACTCTGAATAGTATGTGGCATTGACTTGGGCTTCTTGTTATTAGGTGCCATTGAGTGAACCATGGTTCAGAGCAACCCCACGAATAACAAAATGAAACACTGCCCCATCCTGCACCATCTGAACAATCTCTATCATGCTCAAGCCCATTATTAAAGTCACTATGTCACTCTATCTTCCTTTCTTTTGCTGATCCTTTGTTTTTCTAAGCATGATGTCCTTTATCAAGAGTTGGCCTTTCCTGACACCATGCCCAGAGCAAGACAATGTCTCAACATCCTTGGCTCTAAGGAGCACCCTCTTTACACTTCCTCTGAGACAGACTTGTTTGTTCTTTCGACAGTCCATAATGCATTTAATCTTCCTCACTATCACTCTAATCAAAGACATCATTATTCTTTGGCTTTCTTTGTTCATATAATTATCAGTTTGGGGAAAGCCAGATTATTATTTATGGCCTGGTCAAATCCTGAAGCAAGAGAAGATGAGAATACAAAGCTGCCATGGTAAGGTGAGATATGTGGTATCTCTCTAGAGAAGGCAAAGTTGTTTTTCTTCTACAGAGAAGGCAACATCGGCTCAGAGAGCTAAGGTCATGATACCAGAAGTGCGTGTCCACCTTTCTAAACCAGGCTGCTTGACTCTACACTGCCGCACTTTCCCCAAACACAACTTTCTTAGCCAGAAGCATTTGTTGCCACAGGAACTGACTGACTTCAACACAGACATAAGAGCAGTCCAGTGTCAGGAAGACTGGCACTCAATCTGTCTCACGTGCTGTTATACCTCCTGTGTCTACTCTAGTGCCTGACATTGGTAAATTGTCGCTAAGTGAATAAAAAGTCTAGGATAAAGGAGGCATCTAGAAACCATTATTCTCTCCTCTTCTTGGTTCTCCATTTCTTACTCTACTCAAGTGATTGTTTTGTGTGCACAGGCGGAGACCTTCACACTGATGTATTTATCCTTAAGGCTTTACTCTACATAATAGAGCGATTGGGGTTCTAATAGGGAATGTAGGGTATTTTCAGGGCACAGAATTCTCAGGGCAGGTGTTAGAGGTCAAGAGACACCAGGAGAAGTGGGACAGAGAGGTCAAGGGGTGGTTTTTGCATTGTTTTCACCTCTAGAACTTCCTCCCTGTCCTGACCCAGGATGCAACAATGAGTTGGCTGTAGATCTGACACTTGATATGCTTTTTACAATGGTTGATTGTTGGGTCTCTCTAGCACTAGTTTCATTCTAGGCTGACTTGGCCACTGGCCACTGGGCAGGGTCCTCATATTGGAATCTGATCCAGTCAGATTTGTCAAAATAAGTTGACTTTTAAACTCAAGTGCCTCTAAGAAGTGCCTTTGCCTGCAGCCTTTCCCAACAAATGGGTCCATGGTCAAATGCCCCTGGAAAACTGTCTATGGTTGTTGCAGAAGGTCAAGGACTGTAGTCTTTGATATAGATTGAAGCTCATCATCAAGAAGACAAAATTTTCATCACTGGGCCAATTGGCAGTATCATGATAGACAAGAGATTGAGGTTGTTGACAATTTCAACTCAGTCAGCTCCACAATCAACACTCTTGGCACTGTTGTTGTTAACTGTCAAGTCGTAGGCAACGCATAGCGACCCTATGAGTGAAAGTCCTCAACACTTGTGTGGCTTTCATCCTTTCTCCAGGTTCATAGGATTTCTGGAGGCAAGCTATTACAGAAGTGGATGCCATCTGAGCAGTCAAGAAATCAAAAGATAAATTACACTGGGGAAAGCTGCTGTCAGGAACCTCTCCAATGTGCTAAAGAGCAATGCGGTCAGTCTGGAGACTAAGATGTGCCTGATTCAGGTCATGGTCTTTGTAATTACATGCTACGCATCTGAGAGGTGGAAAAATACTAGGATTGATAGAAGAAGAATTGATACCTTTGAGATGTGGTGTTGGAAAAGACTATCGGACTTCCAAGAGAACAAAGAGGTCTGTCCTGGAGAGGGTAAAACGAGGCTGCTTCTTGGAAGCAAGGCTTTTGAAGCTCCCTCTCACATACTGTGGGCATGTTACCAGAAGGGAACAGCCCTTAGAGAAGGTCATCATGCTTGGAAGGGTGGAGGGATAGCATAGAAGGGGAAGACACCAGATAAGATGGATCAACAGAGTAACTGGGTAATGGGGTAAGTGCGTCAGAGTCAGTGAGACTGGCTCAGGATAGGGCAGGGTTCAGAGCTATTGTACATAGGGTCACTATGAGTTTCAGTCAACTCAATGACACATAACAACAACACATAGAGGTCTTGGGATTTACAAGATACATCTGCAAAAAAAAAAAAAAAAACAACAAAACAAAAAAACAAAAAACAAAAAAATAAACCCAAAAACACCCAAACCCAAAAGCCCTGGAATATAGTAAAGAAACTAGCTCACTATGAACTCATATTTCTTGCAATAGAACAAAAACATTTCCCTCCCTCCCAGCACTGGTTCCCCCATCAGCACCCAATCTTCAAGCACATGGAATACTTAGAATATTTGGAAAGCTTCTCTAAGGCCTTTTCTTGTTTCTAATTTACATAACCCAAGTTCCCATAGACACCTCCCAGGCCTGTTTCATTAGAATCCTCTTAATAGTTTCCTGCTGCTATGTGCTTTGAATTTACTAGCTGCTCTGCAGAGAAAGGTGGGCAAATTCACAACCTCTGAAAACTCCCTGGAGGGTCACCTATGATTCAATTCTGACTCAAAGGCACATAACAATAGCATACAACTGTTCCTAAGACAAAGACTAAATTTCTTGCATAGTCTCTATGGTCGCCTTTACTGGCCCAGTCAACCCTCCTGCTTCATCTCTTCCTCATTCCACTTGAGTCACAGAGGTCCTCTTCCCTGGGTTCCCATTTGCCTCTGGACATTTACACATACTGACATTTGCCTGGAAAGCTCTTCCTTATCCAGTTAATTATTTTCCAACCTTGAGATCATCTTGCATGTCATCTCCACAGGGAAGCCCTCCTTGATCCCCTTAAACAAGCTGTCCTGATATCCACTCCCAAAACACTACTTGTTTTTCTCTTTGTTTTTGTTGTTAGGTGCTGCTGAGTTGACTACAATTCATAGCAACCCTATGAATGACAGATCTAAACCCTGTCTTATCCTGCACAATCTTCCTCATACCTGATAGATATCCTTGGGTCTACTGCCATTGTAACTGTATCAGTCCATCTTGTTGAGGGTCTTCCTTTCTTTGCTGACCCTCCCCCTTTCCCAGCATGTTGTCTTTTTCTAAAGAATGACATCTCCTAGCAACGTGCCCAAAACATATTAGATGAAATGTCATCATCCTCCCTTCTAAGAAGTACCCTGGCTACATCTTCTTCAAGGCTTAAGTTCTTCTGGCAGTACATGAGATATGCTCTTCTCCAGCACAACCCTTCCATCATCCTTCTTCATTGTCCATCATCAGAGGTATAGGAAACAACTGGGAAGACCATAGCTTGAATCAGGTGTACCTTAGTCTTTACTGACATTATTGCCCCTCAGCATGGTGGCGAGATCCTTGACAGCTGATTTTCCCAGCAAGACATATTTTGATTTCTTGACTGTTGGTAGCAAGGGTGTTGATGTGTGGATCCAAGTAAGATGATATAATTAACAACATCATTCTTCACTTAATCTATCATGATGTTGCCAATTGGTCTACTGGTGAGGAGTTTTGTTTTGTTAAGGTTGAGAGCTTCTAATTTACATAACCCTAATAATTTAATAACTTCTGTATTGTAGAAGGTCTGTACTGAAGGCTGTACTCCTTGATGCGTAAAGTCTTCCTTGCTTTCAGCAAGCAAGGTTGTGCCATCTGAATAATGCAGGTTGTTGATGACTCTAGGGCTGAGCAATTTTAAAAGTCTATAACTTCCTTTTACTGTATAATTTTCTTTCTGATGCCTGACTATCTTCATGGAAATATATACTCCATGATTAGGGAGACATGCATATTTTGCTCTCCCTAAACTCTCTTCACCCATCACACCAGTGGTCTACATGGATTCTTTCTCAGTGCTGAGCTCTGTGAAAGCACTAATCACAGTGCAATGTTATTACTTATAGGGAGTCTCCACTCAGAGACTGCTGAGCCCTGCAGAAGCAGAATCTCTCATCCACGAACTCCTCGTACCTTGAACCTCCTTAAGATGAAGTTCAAATTCAGTTCTTGACAAAGCCAGTTCTGATGAGTTGATTTCAACACGGTGGCCCCATGTGCGTCAGCATACAATGCAGATACACAGGGGATTTTTAACGCTGATTTTTAAGAAGCGGACCTCCAGGTCTTTCTTCCAGGCCATTCCTCAGTGGACTTGAACCTCCAGTCTTTTGTTTAGCAATCAAGTATGCTGTGTGTACACCCAGGGACTCACAGAGGAGACTAAAATGTTTACAAGTGTTAAAAGAGTCAACCGGGAGTAAAACCATAGGAGCCACTCTGGACTTTACCTATGTCTCCCAACTGGGATGGATGCCATGGAGTCAATTTGACACGAAGAATCCTGGGAACTGGGGACAGCTGGAGAAACAGCACTGGACAAGCAAAACCTAACGGCGCACTTCACCTCCTCTCATACCGCCTGATTTGTTCACCAGACCTTTCCCAGCATTCTCTGAGAGGCCTGCGGTGAGGTCAGATATATTGGGAGGGTCATTGTGACCTTGGTTTCCTTCCCAAGCTCTGTGAGGCAGGAGAACGGGAGACTCAGACTTTAGCCTTGAGTGTCTCGGAAATTCACTGTGAGGGCATAAAAGGTCAAATAGCACTACTGAGCCTCAGTGTCCTCCACTGTAAGATTAAGGGAATGAATCAAAATTAAGTGACTTGCACTTAAGGATCATATTGCCATCAGCTCAGTTCTTTCATCCAGTCTCAGGGTTGTTGATGTTGTTATCTGACACTGAATTAACTGCAAGTCTTAAGCAGTTAACTGCAACTCATAAACTATAATCCCATGATAATGGACAGTATTGTTTTCCATCTATATAGCACCTCTTCTTCCTTTTCTTCCTGTATGAGTTTTTCAGGACACTGTTCTCCCCAACTCTAATCATTATTCTGGCAGGGCTGCCCACAATGGAACCCCACCACTCTATCCACAACAGTGGGCAACCTACCAGTTTAGTCAGTAACTCTAGGTCATCAGGCCAGAAGTGAAGAAGAGACCCTACCTGAGCCGATCAGGCCACTTCTCTGGAGTTCTGTACTGGGGGAACAGCTGTGCGGAAAGGTTATTTTCTCTCTAGACTCCCTAGCGGAGAAGGTCCTATCCCTGTCCTTTATAGCCACTGCCACACTGTATAGAAGAAGTTCAAAGGCAGCAGATGAAATGAACATTAGCATGAAAGAAGAAGAGTCAATAGCACTGGAAAAAGAAGTCTGGTGAACTGAGGACATCATGTTAGTCCCTAGCTCTATCTATGTCTGAGGTGTAGTCACCCACTCAACCCAGGTGCCCCAGTGAAATGAGATGATGAGACAAAATACAATATCTTCCCTCTTCTACCACCTCTCTTAAGCTACAGTATATTACTTTTTTAGTCCTACATCTTTAAAAATATTGCTTCATCCAGTGAGATTCAAACTCACTGCATTATACTAACCAGACAACCACTGGCAATACAGCAGTGATGACAGTGAGTATACAGTGAAGGGAATGCCCTGCTCTACCACACCTCCCATGGGTTGTCTAGGCTAATCCTTATAACAAACCTGGGAGGTAAGAGAGAACACACTGGTAACAGAAGACAAGGAACACCAGAGCAGACTATTAAAGACATGAGCTCCAGCTTTGGCTCTGCCACTCACTAGCTGTGTGATGTTGAGCTGGTTTCTTAACTTCTCTGGGCTTACTTTTCCTCTTCTATAACATGGAAGATGCCTACCTCAAAAGTCAATATGAATAATGATGAAACAAAATACATGGAAAAGCTTAGCGTCGTTTCGGGCTTACCCGATGCTTTTGAGTCCATTCTGACTCACAGCCAAGTTTCATTGGGTTTCTGAGGCTGTAGATCTTAATGTGAGGCAACTTTCCACCTTTCTCCCTCGGAGTTTGTGGTGGATTTGAACCACCAGAGACAAGCAGCCTCTTGGTTAGTAGTGCAACACTCTATGGTTTATGCCACCAGAGTTCCAGTTCCAGATGAAGAGGGCCTTAATAGATGTTAGCAGAGGATTCGATCTAAATGTCCTTTATAGCAGATAGTAGTTATGTCCCTATGTCTTGATTCTAAGAATCAGTGTTGCTGTCAGTAAAAGCCACCAATTGTCTGTCGGTTTGCTGTTCTGTGGAGGATTGCATTGTTGTTGCAGTGTCAAAGCTATGACACTGGTACTGCCAATACCAACTAAGTCACTCAAAGTGGACAAATTTTAGTGGAGCTCCTAGACTAAGAAGAAAGTCCTGGTACTCTGTTTCTGAAAATTAGCCAATGAAACTCTGGGTTGCAAGAATTGTGTAAATGAGGGCTGATAGTTGTACCTGTAAAGGGAGAAGTCATTTAATACACACAGCTTTGGCAACAATGGGCGTGAGCATATCTAATCGCGACGATGGTGTTCTCAGTGCCATTGAGTCACGGCTGCACCACAGCTGAGCCCCCGCCACCCCATCCCCAGCAGGTTTCCAAGTCTGTAAACCAAAGGAGAAGAGATTCTCATCATTCTCCTGTGGAGCTACAGGTGAATTTGAACCAGCAGAGAGGTGTGGCCCTTGGGGTGGAAGCGCAGCTCACTCTGGACTATGCCAGCCGAGCTCCCTGAAGATGGCGCAGGACCAGGAAATATGCTATTCTGTGTTATGCGAAGTTGCCATGAGCTGGAGCTGACTTAATGGCAACTCTCAGCAGCAATAAACCGCCAAAAATGTGGGGAGTGTTGGACTATAAATCAAGTTAAAATCTCACTACCTGGTTAAAGTTAGACATTGGCCAGGTGACTGCAGAGGCTCCAGTGAAGTGTGGTTGACTGGAACGTCTGAACGTCTGCTTTTCTACTCGTCCAGCTGTCAGGTGGACCCACAAGGATGGCAACTCCTGCTAAATGGTGATGGGTCACCAACAAGGAGCCTGCCCATGGTTTCCAGATAGGCCTAAGCTGCTTCCAGTCTCCTCTGGACAGTGCTGAAAGGAGGAGCCAAGATTCTGCAAAGACTGAACTTGACCCTGAATCCCCATTTAGTGGGTTGCTGACTTTCCTGGGTGCGGGCAGGCATGTCTCTTTCTATGCTCAGCTGTCTGAAAATTGGACAATTTTATACTGTCTCCCAAAGAGGAGTTCTGAAAATTGCTGCCCTGAATAAATGTTTTTGTTCCATTTTGCGATGTGGCTGTGGGGGAGATTTCTATCAAGTGTGGTTTGCAAGGAGATTCTCCTCTGTTGTTTACTCTCTGCGATCCCCACAGCCTGTTCCTGGCAGGCCTCTGTATCTGCTGCACTCCTGGGCCACTGGGACGTAAAGGCTCCACTCCACAGAGAGGCTGAGCCTGCCTGGCCCCTCCATCGGGGGTCTGATTGTGACAATCCATTAGGCAGCTGGCCACCAGGCCCTAGGGCCTCCCTACTCCTCCATTCAACCCTGCCCTTCTTCGCTTGGTCTGGCTGAGGATGGTATACTGTTAGGAGCCTCATTTCCACCAATCAGGATCAGGGTGGGGGCTGTAATTAGTCAAGTTCCTCTAGGCCAGAGATGCAGAATTCCTATAGGCCTAGAGAAGCATCCGTATCCATTGGATCTCCCTAAGGGTGATCGCCTCTTCCTCTCCACAAACTTGCTTCTTTACTGAAGCTCCAACTCCATTGTTTGTTATTAAATGCCATCATGCTGGCTCCAACTCATACTGACACTATGTACAACAGAGCAAAACTCAAGCCTGTGCTATTCTCATAATCTCCACCATGCTTAAGCCCACTGTTGCCGTCACTGTGTTAATCTATCTCGTTGAGGGACTTCCTTTTCTTTTCCAAGCATTCTCTATTTTCCCAGGGACTATCTCTCCAGGTAACATGTCCAAAGTATTTAGATGAACTCTCACCAGTACTTCTTCCAAAATAGATTTTATTTCTTATTTTGTCAGGCCATGAAATAGTCAATATTCTTAGCCAACATCACAATTCAGACAATTCTCCTCTCTTGATTTGAGGCCAGTCTGGATGACTTAAGCAGAACTACAGGTCCTGTTCACTTTGCTAAAGGTATATGCCTACGAGACCCCACGGCTTCTCCCTGCAAGGATTGGACCTGTGTCCTACACCCACTGCAACTGAGTCTGTGTCCTGCTATGCAAAGGGGATTGGCTGGAACCGCTGAGCCCCCTTCTAAGAGACACTAGAAAGGTCTCTGAATGCAAGAGGATGTGCCAGTCCTCTATGCTGTCTACACAGGACCAGGCAATTTAAACAGTGATGTCTTCAGTTCTCTGTAGCCAGCTTTCGGCCAGGACCTATGAGACTTCAGCATCAAACGTGTCCAGAGTAGCAATGAGATCACTCTAGCATTGACACCTCCTCTCTAATCTGGCTGGGTGTCCCTGAGCACTGAGGTATCCCAAGGAATACAATTTACGATCACCCTGCTCTTGGAGTTGAGTTTCGTCTGGCTTAGCCTATAGACTCAAATCCATATTCTAGCTTTTTTATCCTTAGCCCAAGGATACTGTCTCCATGCCGCCAAGAGGGAAGATCATCCTTCTGCAAGTGCTGTGGAACAAACATTTCTAGAAGTTGCTCGGTGCCATCGAATCCTCACGCTGGCTACTTACTCACCTGGTGGACACTTCAAAACTTAAAAAGAAAGTACATGGAGGGTCAATCAAGAAGAAGAAACCTCTCGTGGAAGCTTGTTTCTTGGAGAAGTTACCACAGCCACCAATTATAGAGCGCTTTCTGTATGTCAAGCTTCCAGCTAAGCATTTTATGTGCACCTAATCTTCAAAATCATAATTCTAGAAGAAAGTGCTCATATTATTCCCACCTCACAGGTGAGGAAGCTGAGGCTTAAAAGCCAGCCTGCTTCACTCTAAAGCCTTTATCATTGCCCCAAAGCTGGGACTTATCTGTTTGCATGTTTTATCAATGAGTTTTAAGGGATACTTCTGGGGAGCCCAGTGGGGACTCACATTGTAACGGGAGGTACTCTCTCCTCAGCAAGCTGGCTCGAATTTCCCACAGGGGAAATGACTTTTCTTCACACAGCTTCAGGCCTTCTGCCTGCCTGGATCCTAGGGTCAGCACCACAGAAGATAAGGTCCCCTTATGCAGAATTCTACAGGATTCACTCAATGCATACCCTCAAGGCCAACACAGTACTGGGCTGGTCAGAGCCCTAATTCCTGACCCCCAGAAGTCCTCCTGCTGGAAAGGCAGGTGCTCCAGCTTGTTTGTGACCTGAGAAAAGTGAGAGCTGGAACAGAGACCTTGTGTCCAGCTTCCTGGGACTGATGTGTCCTTTCTTCCTCAAATGGAATTGCGGCTCTGTGTATGTTCTGACTCTGTGCTAATCCCAGCTCATTTGAAAAGCTGCTCCACACCAGCCTCTGGGATCAGTGAAGCTCTGCTCAAAGAATCTGAGCCTTTGCTCAAATGCTCTCCCCGACGACATTTCCTGGCTATTACATAATCAAGAGGGCCCAGCATCCACCAGCCAGGCCTTTAATTGGAAAGCTCTTTCTCCGGGGCCTTGCGGATGGAGTTTGTGCCAAACACGTTTCCCTCTCGTCCCTGCCTCTCACTCTTTCCATGGCCTCTCTCTCTTCCACACACAGATGCACACAGACAAACATAGTGACATATCCGGGCACACTGGAGCCGCTGAGCAGCAGCATCTGTGCACACCACTGACCACACCCAAGCCTTTCATGGGAAGTCCTCTCTGACCACTCCCATGGCTGGCTTAGGGTCCTTTCTCCTGGGTCCCACAGTACTCTGTGTTCACCATGCCACTTAGTGAATCTTACTTTGCCCCCAGGACTCGAACCAACCTGGCCCTGGGAGGTGTTGATGGGATGGAAGGAAAGATTCCACTGAGTACCCCATGGCTGACATCTTGGGGAGCCCTGCAAAAGGATGCCTTAGAGACTTCTTGGCAACACAACAAAATGTCAGTTTTAGAAAGACTTGAGACATTAATCCAGTATTTAAAAGGAGACTGAAGCCCAGCAGGAGAGAGAGAGGGGGTACCCAAGAATGCCCAACTGGTCAGTGGCAGAGCAAGGACATGCTGAACCCCTGCATCCCTCCCTCTCCAGCAGCATGAGGCCTTCAGAGCCTCAGTAACAGACTCTGGAGCTGCACTCCAGGAGGCTCCGAGAAATTAAATTCCATTCCTTCCAGCAGACAGTGATGATCATACACCACTTTCCAGTCACGATGTTCAATCTAGGGAACCAAATGCCAACAAGAAACAGTCCTAACACTCAAAGGATTATAGAGATAGATACCCAAAGAGCTGTAAAGGGTGTGAAAGAAAAAAAAGGAAAAACGTGCCCAGTGTATGGAGGCACCACCAAGGGGGATGGGAGAGAGGTCAGGAAAAGATTCCTGGGAAGACAAGACATCCAAACTGGGTCTCGAATGAGAGTATATGAGGAAGACAGCGCTGGAGATGAGACAGGGGAAGTGGCGGTCAAGTTAGAGAAATATGAGCAGAGCTACAGAAACATGAAATAATATAGCAAGATGGGGAACTACGGAAGCCAAGTGGTCAAGCGGTGAGGCTGACCTCCCCCAACACAGGAGAGATCCTGTCATTTGAGGCTGAAGAAGTAATGCGGCCACATCAAGAAGGGCCTTGAAAGCCAGACTAAGGAAATTTGCCTCCAGTTTGTAGGTGGAGAACCTTATGTCTGGAGCCCATGTGCCATGTAAGGTCTTCCATTATATTGTCACCACCTCCAGAGAATTATGAAGCACAGATAGACACCATAACACTCATCCTGCCAACAACCCAGGCAACTCTCCAGGCGCTGGAGCAAACTCTCCTCAACTCAAGGAGCTTCTCTAAGCCACAGACAGTCTTGCATCTTAGAGCTGGATCTATGAAAAGCTAAGAATTGATCACTGTAAAGACATGGACAACAGGATTTTCACAGAGGAAGATATCTGGATGGCAGACAGACACATGAAGAAATGCTCCAAATCACTGGCAATAAGAGAGATGCAAATCAAAACCACAATGACGTACCATCTTACTCCAGTAACAGTGGCAAAGCTTAACAGGGCAGCAAGTAATACATATTGGAGAGGATGTGGCCAGATAGGAACTCTCATACCTTGTTGGTGGGATTTTAAAGGAGTACGACCATTCTGGAAGGCAGTTTGACACTTCCTCAAAAAAGCTGAACATAGAAATTCCATATGACCCAGCTATTCCACTACTTGGAATATACCCTGAGAAAATGAGAACTGAGGCACATACGGAGACTTGTACCTCAGTAATGTTCATAGCAGCATTATTTACCACCACAAGAACATGGAAACAGCCCAGATATCCAACCATAATTGAACGAATTGAGAAATTATGGCACATTCACACGACAGAACACTACACAGCACACAGGAGCAATGATTTTGTAAATTATTACCTAACTTAGGAGGAAATGGAGAACATTATACTGAGTGAACTAACTCAGTCCCACAAGGACAAATATTGTATAAAACTATTATTGTAGAATGAGTATAAAGATCCAAGGAGTGGGGAGGGTGGAAGCAGAGGAATGAGGATGAGAGGGAGGGGGGATTAATCATAGGGTTATACAATTTGTTGGGGGGTGGGTGAAGGAAATTAGAAGAATCTGTTCTGGAAAACAATGTATTTGAATTTTGTAAATACACTAGTATAATACCAACCAAAAAAAAAAAAAAAAAAAGAAAAAAAGAATTGATCATTGCAGAAATGAGTTCCCACTGCATTTATTTATATGTAGTGTTATCAGGGCTAAGTTTTGGACTTCCAAAAGAACAAACAAATCCATGTGAGACAAAATATGATCAGAATATTTCTTAGAAGTATGAGTGGTGAGACTTTGATCACTTACCTAAAACACATCTCCAGCAAAACTCAATTGCTAAGAAAAGACACACAGTTTGGTAAAGGGGCAGGTCAAGACAAAGGAGGCTAAATCTTCAGTGATGTGGATTGACACTATTGCTACAATGCACTCAAACATAAGAATGCAAACATCATCATGATGGCACAAGACTGGGCCAATATTTCAATCTGTCACATATAAGATCACTGCAAGTCAGAATCAATTTAATGACAAATAACAACAACAACAAACAATAGGGATAAGTAACTTTTTCAAAATTGTAGTTTGAAAGTTTATAAAGTACATTGGGGTTGTTTTTATTTTTTTCCCCATTCAGCCATTCACATACATTTTGCTTTATAATGCTAATTACAATACAATACATCATTCTTACCTCTTCCCTGTAATTCTCATCTCTATTAATCCTTCTATCCCACCCTTTTCTTCCTTCAGGGCTTTGTTCTTGGGCAAATGCACCTCTTCAACCTGCCATGCAGGTGATTCTAAGGAGGGCCTACCTCCCTGGTGTGATGGGTCATTTTGCAGTTCAATATAGCATTCTGGTGGCCTAGTTGCATTGCAGCATAAAGGCATGTGGTTTGAATCCACCAGCTGCTCTCTGGGAGAAGGATGGATAATCTCCTGTGATTTACGGCCTCTGAAGACCTGCTGGAGGGTCAGCTATGACTGACTAAAGGACACACAACCACAATAGGTCTATGTTTATCATTTGACTGAAAGGTGAGCCACAAGGGTAAATTTTGCTCAAGGTTTGAAAGGTGACTGAGCATCATAGTCATGAAGGATTAGTAGACTTGGTCCTTTTTATGTCTTTGAGTTTTGCTCCACATTTCTCCCTCACTCTATTAGAACTGCCTGTGGAAAAAACAATTTCTGTTGGGTATCACTGCATGGTCCACAGCTAGAAATGGCCACTATTGGATGCTAGAAGTTGTTCCACATTGGCTATTCTCTTGCCCTCAAGATTATCCCTGTTATTGTTATGTGCTGTCAAGTCACCTGCAACCCATCGTGACCCTAGTACAACAGCTCTGAAGCCTGCCCTGCCCTGAGCCAGTCTCACTGACTCCGACACACCTACCCCCATTGCCCCAGTTACTATATCAATCCATCTCATCCAGGGTCTTCCTCTACTGCACTGTTCATCCTCCCTTCTGAGCATGATGTCCTTCTCCAACTGAGGCCCTTACTTGAGTTCAGGCCTTGGTAAAAAAACTGAAGACCAGAAATCAAAGAAGACTGGAGAAAATAAAGCCTGGAGCTAAACATCGAGGGTGATAATCCAAATATGGCAAAGCCATCTCTGTGGCCACCTTTCCAAGTGGTTGGAGGATCTGCCCCTCTACCACCCTCCCAGCTGCATCATTTCTCAGTGACAATCAGGTCCTAGATAGAACTCAGCAAACTGTGTGGGAGCTCAGAGGTGTTTCTATGAAGCCTGGACTATCAAATCCTTAATTGGCTAGCAGCCAAGCCGTCATTTGCCCTAAAATGGCCTTCTAGGAAACACTGTCCTTAGAAAAAGCCCTTTGTCTGACCTTGGAGATCTAGTCAGACCTTTTGCTTGCCAGATGTGGAAACCGAGCCCCTAGAAGGGGAAGTGGCTGACTGAGGGTCACGAGGTGAGATAGGGGTAGGGGTGCGGGAAGACCCGGGGCTCCTCCCCTCTACCTCATTACCCTGACTTCCTGGAGATGACTCAGCAAGACAGTTGCCACAGGAAGGAAGTGGGAAAGGGAAGCCCAAACTGCTGGATTCCAGGTCACCACTTTTTCAGTACAAAGCCACCAACCACCTTGGCCATGAGGCTCTGCCTGATGCCTGTGACCTTCAAGCCCTTCCTGCCCAAGGCCACAGCTGCTGACCGTTTCCTCCAGGGTCAGACACACTCATCTTCTCCTAGGTCTCCTGGGACTTCCGGTTCTTCAGTTCTATGGTGCTTCCCTTCTGTCTAGGTCAGGAGACCCCTCTGTATATAAACTTGGAGAGGGTCCAGCCTGTGTGGACCAAATGGTCATAAGTGAAATGAGATGAGCTGTAATTATAGTCTCATGTTTAGTAACTGGGCTTTGGAGTCAATCATCAGCTTTCATCATTTGCTGGCCACGGGCACGTTGGTTAAATTCCCTGAGCTCAGTTTCTTTAAATTGTAAAATGAAGTAATAGAAGAAGGAAGCCTGCAAAGGCTGAGTCTGTATAAATGTGACTCTTCGCAGAGTCTCTCACGAGAAGGAAAACTCAAATATCCTCCAGTGAAAACGAAAGCTAGAAAGTGGTAGGGCTATGCCCTGTCACAAATGGAGAATTTGCATGACCTGGAAGAACAAGGCAATCCCCTGCTCTCACAGGTTTTACAGCATATACCTTGGAGGAAATGTCAAACCTAGAGAGCTCTGGTGGCCTAGTAGGTAAAGAGTTGCACTGTCAACCCAAGGGCAGGTGGTTTGAAGCCATCTCCTCTCGTGCATGTTACCGTCTCTGAAAATCTGCTGGAGGGTCAGCTATGAATCGATTCATTAACAATAATAGCAGCTACAAAACGTGTTCAGCTGGCCACCATCAAAACGCTCTGCAAATGTTAACTCTTCTAATCACTTACTTTGCTGATTCACATTTTTACCCTTATCTCATTTAATTCTCATAACCACCTTAGAAGAAGGTAGCACTATTCTCATTTACCAGTGAGCAATTCAAAGCTCGGTAGGCTGAGGTTACCTGCCAAGGGCATACAATTAATAACTGCTGGAGGCAAGATTCCAACCTAGTTTGATCTGACTTCAGAGCTTAAGAAGTAATCCTACCCGTTCTAAAATGTTCTCTTGCTATTAAGTGATCACATACTTGCATTTACCTGGCTAGCTGCAGGATTGTGCCAGCAGGGCCTTTCTCCTTAGACCCTAGATTCTAGTCCTGGCTCTGATACTTCTGGGGAGTGAGTCTCGAAGATTTGAGCTTCTGTCATCTGATCCTTTCAATGGAAAACAGTTACTCCTCCAGACTTCTTCATGGGGGAACAAATGAAATGACAGATATCAATTATGAATGCAATCACTGGAACTTCTGTGGGGACTGCGATTAGTGAAGCCTAAATGAAACTCAAGATCCAGGAGGACCAAGGTCTGTGGGGAGCATCTGTCTCGGTCAACAAATGCTGGTTCCTTAGCATGTGTGCAGGGGGAGGAGCCACTCTTACTCTGAAAGCAAGTATAGAGATGAGTGGGGCTAGGATGGAGGTGGAGTGGCTGTGGGGTGGGGCATGTTTTAGACACCCAACTAGCCTTGCTACTCTTTCTCTTCCACAGAACCTTAACTCCCTTCATTGTACAGACTTGGGCTGATCGGTTGTTTGTTGCACACTGCAGCCATAGCAATCTCCTCACCATTCACAAGTGGGACACATGCTGTTGCCACTGTGCCTAGCTCTACTGGCTCTGAGACCCTTCTGGCTCCCCAAGGCGAAGAGATCATCCCCTCTCATGAACCTGGCCCCCATTTCAACTGCAGCACTTACTCCATTGTATTTCCAATGTCTACCATGAATCTCATTTGGAAGAAAACATGAGGTTTGCATACACAAATACTATTAGACTTATCTGTTGCTCTGGCTGGATTCCAACCTCCCTCATCACCACTTATCTGTCACTGTGCCATTAGTGTGGTAACTCCTGATTTGCTGTGATGCTGGAAGTTATGCCAACGTGATAGACTGATTTCACTGGAGGGATCAAACTAAGAGTTGTATGAAAGGCCTCTTATCTACTTTTGAAGATCATCCAAAGAAAACCCTAAGAATCCATAGACTATTGCCTAAGACTTTGAGTCACTGACTTTAGATACATTATTAGGAGGGATTTGTTGCTAGAGGACATCATGTTTGGTAAAGTGGAGAGCCGACGGAGGTGAGGGAAGCTCTCAACGAGATGGACTGATACAGTAGCCACAACAGACTCAGTCAGGAAGATAGGACTGGGCCACATTTTGTTCTGTTTCATCACTAGAGTTGTCTTGGCAGCAGCTAACAACTTCCCTACAAGCATACTTTGTATCTTTCTCATCTTCATAACTTTCTCACAACCAGCACAGAGCATAAATTGTGGGCACTGTGGTCCTCTCTTCGTCCATGCAGCCCCATGCTGATTCGATGTCCTCTCACACTCCCCATACTCCCCAGGCAGATGTGTGTTAGAATCGTGCATTAACTGTGGTGAGAATGAGCACTTTCTAGGAGAAAATTGTCTTACGTGTATAGAAGTTACTGAAAGATGCCTATGTTAGTGCACTCAGGCCTTAATTCTGGGTTCTCAGCTATTTTTTAGGGGTGTGAACTTACCATTTAAGTACCCTATCTCATTGGCTTGGCTCCACAATCAACACTCTTGGTACCAGAAGTCATGAAATTAAAGACAAATTGCATTGGGAAAGTCTGCTGTCAGAGACCTCTCCAAAGTACTGAAAAGCAGCAATGTCAGTCTGGAGACTCAGGTGTGCCTGATCCAGGCCATAGTCTTTCAATTACGTGCCATGCATCCGAAAGCTGGACAATGACTAGGGAAGATAGAAAGAGAATTGATGTCTTTGAGTTGTGATGCTGGAGAAGAGTATTGAATATACCATGGACTGCTGGGAGAATAAATAGGTTTGCCCTAGAGAGAGTGAAACAAGGCTGCTCCTTGGAGGCAAGGATTCTGAAGCTTTGTCTGACATATTTGGACATGTTGTAAGGCTGGATTAGTCCTTGGAGAGGGACGTCATGCTTGGGAGGGTGGAGGGACAGTGCAGGAGAGGAAGACCCTCGATGCGATGGATTGATTTAGTGACTGGGGTAATGGGGGTAGGTGCGTCAGAGACAGTAAGATTAGCACAGGATAGAGCAGGGTTTAGGGCTGGTATATATAGGGTCTCTATGAATCGCAGGTGACTTGACGGCACATCAACAATATTTCAGAAAAGTGAGTTTAAGTGTAAGATGCATAATGGGCTGGAAGGAGAGGCACAGGAACCCAACCAAGCTGGGTTGTGAGAATTTGCTGCATAACTTTAACAGGTTTGAGCCCCAGTGAAGGCAGCAAGGAAACCTTCTAGCTGAGGGTCTGGGGAGCAAGCAGAGAAGTTTCTAAGATAAAAGAACCCAGAAAATGGTTCCAGATGCCATCAATGTCTAGTCCTCATGAGTGTAAAAGAAGAATAAAATCACATCTGCAGAATTACAACAGGATTACATAAATTATAGCACATAAAAACAGCTAGCCCAGAGACCATAACCTCCATCCAAGCAGATATATGCACGCTCATGTTTATCGTGGCTTTGTTCACAACAGCAAGGAGTTGGAAACAACCTAAGTGCCCATCAACAAATGAATGGATAGAGAAGCGGTGGTATATTCACACAATGGAATACTACGCCGCATTAAAAACCAAGAAACTCATGCAATATTATTCAAAATGGGTGACCCTCGAGGACATTATGCTGAGTGAAATATCTCAGTCACAAAAGGACAAACACTGCATAGTGCCACTGCTGTAGAATGGGACTGACATCAGGGTTGGGGTAAGACTGAGAAAAACTGGATGAATTATGTATACTGTATTGAAACGGATGAGGGAGAGAACAGCTTAAAAGCAATATATTTTAGGGCATTATGATTATCATAAGAGCCTGGAATGAAGGTTGCAGAGTGAAGTATACTTGGGGTGGCAGTGGGGGTGTGGGGAGGGATTGAATACCAATGGAGGAATTTTTCTTTAACTTTTCAAAGAGAAGAGCAAACTGGGGGTGGGAAGGGAGAAAAATACAACAATGAATGAATGGAAATCCAAAATCTCTTTAAATGTTCATTGAAATTAATAAAAGAACAAAAACAAACCAACAAAAAAACAAAAACTAAAAGCAAAAAAAAAAAAAACAACAAAACACCCCAGCTAGCTCAGAGCAAAGCAAAGGTTGATTCACTCTGCACAACTATTCATTTAGTATCGACAATGGGTCAGGCAGCATCATGATGGATGGAGAAGAGGTTGAAACTGTCAACAACTTCATCTTGCTTGCATCCACAGTTAACACCCTTGGTACCAGCAGTCAGGAAATAAGGAGACATATTGCACTGTGAAAATCTGCAGTTAGGCACCTCTCTAAATTATTGAGGAGTAATGATGTCAGTTTGAGGACTAAAGTGTGTCTAATCCAGGCCATGGTCTTTCTGATTACTTGCTATGCAGCTGAAAGCTGGATAATGAATAAGGATGACAGAAAAAGAATTGTTGTTGGAGAAGAGCACTGAACATCCATGGGCAGCTGGAGTGTTCTTTGGAGGCAAGAATGATAAGGCTTCGCCTCACATACTTTGGGCATGTTTCTAGGAAGGGTTATTCCTTGGAGAGGGACATGAGATTCTGGAGAGAGTGGAGGGTCAATGAAGGAGAGGAAGACCCTTGACCAGGTGGATTGACCTGGTGACTGCTGCAAAAGGTTTTTGTGTCAGGATGTTTGAGAATGGTGCAGGAGAGAACTTGGACAGATCTGTTGTTCATAGAGTCACTATGAGTTGTGGTCAACTTGATGGCACCTAACAATAATGATATGACTGTTATTTAGGGACAAATAAATGAATTTACAAACAAATCATACAATTTAGAATTTATAAGTAAATTTATAAAATAATAATTACATTTGAGCTTTCTCAATTTTGCTCCAAATTGTTTCAGATTTTATTGGAATACAGATATAAGGAAGCAAGAAATATGGAGACTAAATCATCACAGATCATGTAAATGGCAGAGTCAAAATTGAATCAGCCTGTATGCTTCCTAAGTCTTTCTTCTTTATTTTTCTTATATAATGTTTCATATTTATCAGCAGTTAAAACTTTGGCAACTAACCAAAATGTCAACTACTTAAACACTCTAGCTTACTCTTTGGAAGAAAGATAAAGCAATTAGCTTATGTAAAGATTTGCTGTTGTTGTTGTTAAGTGCCTTTGAGTCGCAGGCGACTCATAGCGACCCTATGAAGAAGAGTCCTTGACGCTTGGGTGCCTTTCATCCTCTCTCCAGGTTCATAGGGTTTCCGGAGGCAAATTATTATGGAAGTGAACGCCACTCCTCCTTCCACA
>NW_006399799.1:14224003-14242852 GCF_000299155.1 Elephantulus edwardii
AATTACTTATTTATTTTACAAATAATTCAGGCACACTATCAACACTCTTGGCACCAGAAGTCAGGAAATCAAAAGATGAATTGCATTGGGAAAAAATCTGCTATTAGGGACCTCTCTAAGTATTGAAGAGCAATGATGTCGGTCTGGAGACTAAGGTGTGCCTGTTCAGACCATGGTCTTCACAGTTACTTGTTATGAGTCAGAGAAATGGACAATGACTAAGGACAATAAAAGAGGAATCAGTGCCTTCAAGTTGTGGTGCTGGAGAAGAGTGTTGAACATACTGTGGACTACTAGGAGAACAGGACAGTCCTGGACAGGGTGAAACCAGGCTGGCCCCTAGAGGCAAGGATTTTGAAGCTCCATCTCAAATGGGTGCGTGGCCAGGCAGGAACAGTCCTTGGAGAAGAACATCATGCTTGGAAGGGTAGAGGGACAGCGCAGGAGAGGAAGACCCTGGACGCAGGAGAGGAAGACCCTGGATGAGATGGATTGACTCAGTGACTGTGGAGACAATGAGACTGGCTTAGGACAGAACAGGCTTCAGAGCTGTTGTACATAGGGTAGCTATGAGTCGCAGGTGACTTGATTGCACATAATAACAACAACAACAACAACAACAACAACAACAGTAGGACGCTACTGGAGGTTTTTCAGTCAAGTGCTGTCATATCCTGATTTCTTTTTATTTATTTTTTTTTATGGAACGCTTCTTGGTGATCTTCTCTGTATCGTTCCAATTTTAGTATATGTGCTGCCGAAGCAAGCACATATCCTGATTTCTTAACCGTTTGGTAAGTTTTAGCTGTGCTTTCCCTTCAAAGTCTCAATCAACACCAGTTATGTTGCTATTATTCTAGTTGTGTACCACTGAATCAGAACTGATCCTCTGGTGGGTTTTCCAAGGCAGTAAATCACACAGGAGACTGCCCATCCTTCTCTCGTGGAGCAGCTGGTGCGTTTGAACTGCATGCCTTGAGGACTGTAGCACAGCTTCCTTCCACTAGGCCACGTTAGATGCCACCAACTTGGTTCTGGTCCTGTACACCACAGAGTGGAACACTTCTGAGTGTTCCACCTCACAATCCTCCACCATCTTTGCAATCCTAACTGTGTCCACACGTAATGCTGCCCCTGTGTCAGCACATTGAGGGGCTTCAATGTCAAGATCTCAGCAGTTCTAGCCCATGTGCTCTCCTCTCTGATTTCTCTCCGCTTTCTAATGCCATCCACACCAAGAAAGAAGCCTTCCTCATGTTCTGCCAAGTGTGAAGCTAGAAAGGAATCTTGCAGAGGAGCTGTGCTGGGCAAGAGAAAGAAACAGAGCAGAGTTGCAGGTTGGGGATTTTGTTCCTCTCCCCTGAAACATAGGGAACTCTGGTGGCTTAGTGGTAAAGAATTGTGCTGCCAACTCAAAGATTCATGGTTAGAATCCACCAGTTACTCTGGGGAAGAAAGACGGGCAGTCTCATTATGTGTGATTTACTGTTTCTGAAAACTCACTGGAGGGTCAACTATGGATCCGTTCTGACTCGACAGTACACAACAACAATAGCAACAACGACCCTGATACATGGATAAGCTCTGGGCTCAGCGCAGCCGCAGCATGAGTATAAACTAGGTGTTTACTGACACTGGGGACACAGGCAGAGTCCCCACTGCCACCTTCTCATTTGAGATAGCTCGGTGCAGCTCGAGACTTTCTCTTGGCATACCCTCAACTTACTTGTCTACCAAAAGGTGAAATAATTTGTTTTAAAATAAGACAATTCTCAATTCTATCAGTGATTATAACCTTTATGGGCTATCCACCGCTTAGAGAATCTGCTAAGAGTGTTAAACTACCTCCTCAAAAAATGCACACAGGGCTTGTATTGATTTTCTTACAGTTCCAGGAGTTTCTTAGATCCCTGGAAACTCAGGGCAGAAGCGACTGTCTATACCAATGACTTGCCAATCTCCATCTTCAGCTGGGACATCTCTGAGTAGTACAAACAGTTCAGATGTTTGGCTGCTAACCAGAAGGGTAAAGGTTCAAGCCTAATCAGAGGTGCTTTAGAAGCAAAGCATGGCAATCTCTTCCAAAGGACTGTTGTTGTTGTTATGAATCTGAACCCTGCCCTATCCTGCACCCTTCTTACCATTCCTAATACACTCAAGTCCATTGCTCCAGCTACTGTGTCAATCCATGTCATTGGGTGTGAAAGTGAAGAGGACATGTGAGGTGCTTATTACAGAAGACCAAAGATCGTAGCTTTCAGTGTGGATTATTACATCTCTGCATCAAGAAAACCAAAGTCCTTACCACTGGGCCAAAAGGCAACATCATAATAGAAGGAGGGAAGATTCAAATGGTTAATGATTTCATCTTTCTTGGTTCTACAATCAATACCCTTGGCAACAGAAGTCAAGAAATCAAAAAACATAAAACATGCTGCACTGGGGAAACTGGTTGAAAAGGACCTCTCCAAGGTACTGAGGAGCAGCGATGTCAGTTTGAGGTGTAATGTGTGCCTGATTCAAGCCATAGTCTTTGCAATTGCTACTCTACACCTGAAATCTGGACACCGATGAAGGATGACAGCCAAAGAATTGCTGCTCTTGATTAATGGTGTTGGAAAAGAAGATGGAATATCCCATGGATTGCCAAAGGAACAAACAAGTATGTCTTGGAGAAGGTGCAGCCAGAGTGCTCCTTAGAGGTAAGAACAATAAAACTCTGTCTCACGTACTTTGGGCATGTAGTTAGAGAGGCCAGCCCTTGAAAAAGGAAATCATGCTTGAAAGCGGCGGAGGGCCAGTGAAAGAGAGGAAGATCCCCCAAAAGATCAGCCATGGAAAATGCTGTGGAGCACGGTTCCACTCTGATGCAGCCAGAGCCGCCATGAGCCAGAGTCAATTCAATGGCGATTGGAAGCGGCACTTGCTGCTCCAACTGAATGGATGAACAAATGTAAATAAAGAGGCTGCATTCAGACAGGGAACAACAGGGTGTGAACTGGAAGATGCATGTAGCCACCTCGGGACACCGAGGTCCTCGCTGGCATTTCCTGAAGCCTTCAAATACATCATCTAGGATATAGTGTGTGGTCAGGCCATGTGTGACAAGTGTCCTCCAGACGGACAAAGCTTTTCTTCTTGTGAGCCATCTACTATCTCTCTAAAAGTCATCATGCACTTTCCTGTGTTCTGAGTGCCCTGAATAAAACTAGAACCTTTCTGGGAGACTTTGGGAAACAGCATGAGCATATTCAGACATATAAAACCAGGTAGTCTTATTTTGTGTCTTTGTGCTAGCCTTCCTCAGACCCACGTACCTCAGGTTTGTCCCACCTACCCATCTCAGTCCTCTTACTGGGACCTAGATGCCCCACTATTCTATTCATTTTCTTTTTCTGACTCATCTCCTGAGTCCCTGGATTAACCTTCACCTCACTCCCATGTTTTCATTTTTCCTGTAATTGCTTTAAGTTACAACATAAGGGAGTTCCTGATATGAGCAAGGTGAGGAGAGATCTCAACTCTTCTGATACACCCAGGGGCCCCTCAGACCTGGCTCCTGCATCTCTCTGGCCTCGTCTTATTCTACATCCTCCTCAGCCCCCACTCTCCACACTCTCGGAGCTGGGAGCCCCTCATGCAGACTCTGCTTTCCTCCTCTGCATCTCTACATGCACTGTACCCGCTGCCTGGCACAGAGGCCCACCTGTGTGTCTTAAAAGGAAGCTCATCTCTGTTCCAGTCTCACCTCCCAGCCCTCAAGCTAGAAATGGCCAACCTACTGCTCTTCCCATAAGCCACCCAAATTGGCAGTCTAGCATTCATACTCTGTACGCACTTGCTTTCATTTCACATCTAGCCCTACACCTAGCATATGATGGTCACCAGGGGACTCTCAGGGATAATCTAAGTGCCCATGTCTATGCCTACACATCCCCTTCCCAGAGAGACTGTTCCCTTCCTCTGTGAACCCCTCTCACCACCTAAAGGTTAGTGCTTAGTACATTGTATTTCCAGGGTCACCAAATCAGGGCTGAGACACTTCCAGTTATCTATGTATATATTCATTTAATCAACTGTGTCTTAGCAGAGACCCCAGCAAATACACAGGGCATACGTTGATGTCAGTTTCTTCTTTCTTTTCTTCCAGTTGCTCTTGAATGGATCCAGACCATTAGTCACCCTCAACAGCTTCCTAAGTTTCCAAGGCTGTGGACTTTCAGAAGCAGGTTATCAGGCCTTTTCCTCTGAGGCTCCTTTGGGTGAGTTCAAACTGCCAACCTTGGCAGTGGTAGTTAGACCCTTTAACTAGCTGAGGCATCAGGGGCTCTGGAGTTGAAGCTATTTCCTAATAGGTGTTTCCTCTGTGGAGCTGTTCTGTCTTTACATTTACAGCTAGATTTACCTGTTATAACCTCAACCCACTGCCTCTCACTGCTTTCCCATGTCCTCTACTACTAGAGTAAGAATTGTTAGAATTGTGTGAAAATGAAGAGGAGATGGACATTGAGTGAACTAACTGACCATGGATGTGTCTGCCGTGGCACATTTCAATGGCTGAGGTCAGTAAACGGGAAACCTCCTCTAGCAAATTGTCATAGTAACCATGACTTTCAATTTCATGGGAGAGAGTCCCTCAGAGAAAAACACCGAGGAGTCAGGGGAGGAGCGGTAAGATGCTGTCAAGACCTCATAACACTGTCCTCCCTTACCCTTCCTTTAGCTTCTCACTGGTTTACACGCTCAAGGTAGATGGTATTATGTGTGGGCATTTGAGTAGAAGCTGCTTAAAATAGCCACCCAGCTATTTCAGGGAGCAGTTGAATATGCATGAAGCTATTTCAGAAAAGATGTCTCTGAACTAGCCAATCTAAACCCCATCCTTTCCCTTGGAAGCGCCAAAAGAAGCTGAATGGGACCTTAGTCTTTCCCACTGGGGTGGAGACTTTTCAGAAGCCACAGAAACTACACCCTAGTTAGCACTGGTCTTGCAGCCCTGTCAGCTCTGTCTCCTGAGCCTGTGGTCACAGAGGCTTTTCGCTGGACAGCTCAGGCCTCCAGATTCCCCAGGATCTCGACAGCCTCTACAACTCTGCTATAACCCAGTTTGCCTTGATCTTTGGGAGTGTCTTTGCTCCACTGATCTGTCCACATCTTCATTCAACACATTTCTGTTGATAGGTAACATATTCAAGGACACCGTAGGTATTCTGGGAATAAAGGATGGATGAAATAAGCTCATTAGATGGAAGTGGGGAGGCAGGTGACTAGAGGTAAGGGGTCTACAGTCCCAATAGGGAGAGAGCAGCAAGTGCTGGGGAGGTGAAGGGAAGAAGCCCTTCTATCACCTGTCACCTGAGGACTTCAGGAACCAGATGATTTTTTAGCTGAGTTCTTGGGAGATGAGCAGAAGGCCCATGAAGTATGAGAACACATGGTAGGGACACATGGTAGGGACAAGGAGAGAAGAATGGCCAGACAAGGCCAGGGCTGGGGGATACAACTGACTGGAAGGACATGAGGAAGAAAAGGGGCCATAGTATGCAGGGCCTTGAGTCTGTGCAGAGCTAGGAGAGTCTCGTTCCCTATTCCATGAGTTCAGAGTGCCCTGTCACTGCTCTCAGTGTACCCTCGAAAGGCTTTAGGGCCAGGATCTGGTTGGATTCTCTGATCATTTCTAGACATTAGTGCCAGGGTCTAGGAGTACCAAGAAGGCACTCAGGGAATGTTCATTGAAAAAAATGCACTCTGGAGCCACATTTCCTGGCTTCAAGTCTAGACTCTGCCTCTGGCTCAGCTTTCTAGTGTGTAAAATGAGGATAATGGTGTTACCCAGCTCACAGAGCTTTTGGTGAAAAGTAAATGAATTAATATATAATGAATTTTAAAAAAATATGTATTATGTATAATATAATGAATTTGGTGACTTTAATGAATCCATGGTAACGAATTTGGTGAAAAGTACATTAATTAATATATGTAAGAGAGCCTCTGGTGACCTACTTGCTAGGAATTATGCAAGTGAGGCAAGAGTTCGAGCTTCAAACTCACCAGCTGCTCCACAGGAGAAAGATGGGCACTCAAGCCTCATGCAATTTACTGCCTCTGAAAACCTTGTGGAGGGTCAGCTATGGGTCAGTTCTGACTTGATGGCACACCACAACAACATGCATACACAGACACACATACACATGCATATCAACGTATAGATACATAGGAGCTCTGGTAGCTAGGCTAGTCTCTAGGGAACTGCACTGCTAGCTCAAAGGTGGCACCTCCCTGGCAGCTGAAATCCACTAGTCACTAGTTGGGAGAAAGATGGATAATCTCTTCCCCTGAGACTTACAGCCTCTGAAAGTCCACTGGAGGGTCGGCTAGGAGTCAGTTCTCACTCAGTGGCAATGTGATTGAGTGAATTTTTAAAACATACATATATAAAGGGTTTAGAAATATGCATGGCCCATAATAAGCACTAAATAAAAGAGCTCATTTAATTATTCTAAAATGTTTGGGTTTTATCTTGACAATGACCACCACCTTTAACAAACTTTTCTTCCCAAAATAAAAACAACTTCATTGTTCTTCTGGTTAATTTATAATCATACATATCTGCTGAAAATAAAATAAGGCCTGATGAGTATAAAGAAGGAAAGGAAAATCATCAGAAAACTTGATCAGCTGGCGATCAGGTCTCAATATACTTTTTTAATCACACAGATGTAAACATTTGTGCAATTGGAAATGTTCTGCCCATGATCTTTTGACATCAATTCCTACTATATACTAATGTGCCCCAAATCCCTGTTCGGACAGTCCAAACAGTTAAGCACTTAATTTCTGATTGAAAGGTCAGTGGTTTGAGCCTATGCAAAGGAACCACGGAGGACAGGCTTAGACATCTGCTTCTGAAAAGTCAACTTGAGAACTCTATGAAATAGTTCTTTGTACAGGTCGGGTCACCACGAGTTGGAATTAACTGACAGCAATTGACAACAACATGTCAGAGGTATCTTTCCACATCCATAAATATAGATCTTCAAATAGCTGCATGACTACTTATCTCTTCAAATATTTAACAAGTTGTTCCCTATTGATAGGCATTTTGACTGTTTCCCATTATGTCCTTTCCTCACTTATCAACATGGTTAGGCTTTAAAGACAAGACTGTTACATGAAAAATAGTATTTGGCAAAAAATGGAGAAGAATCACATTAGATTACAAAGTGGAGGGTAGCTGCCTCCTTACACAGATGTCAAATTGTATCATTATGTCATTGTCAAACCTCTGAGGATCATGGTGGCCGGTCAAATTGGCACATGAGCCTTACTTCCAGACACTCAAAATAGTTAGATAATTTACCATTGTCATAAATGGCAGTAATCAGATAGTTGTTAAATGAAGAGAAGATAAATTCACACTAAAACAAGCTATGATGAACATCCTTATTGGTAATAATAAAATAGCTAATTTTATTCAACACTTACTATAGGCTAGTCCTTGGCTACAAGTTTTGTGTTTTCTCATTTAAGCCTCACAACAAGCCCATGGCAATTTTATAACTGTGCTCATATTGTGGATAAGGACTCTGATGCTTTGGAATGCTAAGTCACTTTCCCAAGTTTCTGATGCAAATTGACACTTGCGACCAATGTGCACAATACTGTCTCTCTCATACCCACACGTCATGTCGCTTTTTAATTATTTCTTTATACTTTACTGGGCATCCTCGGACTGTTGTTGTCTATTCTTTTTCTATGTTTGTGTTGTTGTTGTTATTGATTGTCTTCAAGTCTAGCATGACTCATAGTGACCCTATGAACAAAAGGCCTGAAGCCCCTCTACAACTATTGACATTCTGGAAGCAGGAGTGGCATTCACTTCCTAAACAACATGCTCTGGCAACTCTATGAACTTTGATAAATGTTGATAGTTTCCTAGGCTTAGTAGCCCTTATAGTTCCTCTTTTGTTAATATCTTCTGCTCATTCCCTTACCTGTGATTTGTCTTTATTTCAGTTATAAGAGCTCTTCGTGTATTAGTTCTATCAACTCTATGTTAGCCATAAACATATTGGAAATAATACTTTAGTCTATTTTTATTGTGTGCTTTCCTCTTACCTCCAGGGTTTAAAAAATATTCTTTCCTTTAAGGGTTTCTGAATTTGGTTTTATATTAAGAAGGCATTTCCCATTTGGACATGATAAAAATATCCTTTCACTGTTTTTCTTCTAGTACATTTATGGTTTCATGTTTTAGATCACCTTAGAATTTATTTTCGTACAAGGACTGAAGTATGGGTCCTGTTTACTCTTCCCCCTGCCCCCAGCCCCAATTAACATTTTAGAGATCATCTGACTCTCCATCTCTAATTTGAAACAAAATGCTTTTATATACTAAATTGCGGACTTTGCTTTAGTCCCCTAAATCACAGTCTACTCATTAACCAACATTTATTTTTTCTAGGTTACTGTATTTAATTTTTGAGATGTACTTTATCATTGTTTTATAAAAAATAATATTAAGAGTTAACTGATACTCAATAATACCATATGAAATTTATGTAGGTATTTTAAAATTTTTATTCCTTTGGAGAGAAGGATCTTTTCTTCTCTTTTATTACTCATTTCTTTCAATGCTGTCTTCCGTGGGTAACATTTTCCAACTAACTCTACAGGAAGTGACCAGCCCTCCCAACCCTCTGCCTTTTTCTGCACTTACTTCTTAGATGACAGCTACTGGTTAACCTGCGCTCCTCTAACACTGGGTCTTTGCACAGCACGTATGTGGCATTCCAGCCATAGCTTGCCAGTGATGAAGGCCATGGAGATTTTTATAGGATGGATAGATGTATGACTGAATCAATAAAAAACATCTTCCTTGGAGGAATAAAAGCCCCAACAAAATGTGACATGGAGTGTATCTCCTACAAAATTTACCTTTTCATGGTCTTTAATGAGAAAATAGGAGATTTGTTCTTGACTAAATCACGGAAACATCTCAGAATCACTGAACAGCTTTCACTGCCAGTGTGCTCTGCCATGTACAACACATCTCAATGTCCAGAGATAGTCATCCTCATTAAATGACACCCCCAAACCCACTATTAAGTCAGTTCCAACTCATACTGACCCTCTATTGTGTTTCCAAGGCTATAGATATTTATACAAGGATATTGCCCATCTTTTCCCACTGATCAGCTGGTAGACTTGAATCCCTGATCAAGGTAAGACACAAGGGCTCCCTCGGCATTTCTCATGGAGCCTTAAGGCCTTGAGAGTTACCCAGATAAGGGAACACAGGCACTCACCATAGGCCTGATCCCATGCTGGACTTTGTTTGGGAGCACTTTCCCATAAAATACTCACAATACTCCTATTTTACTATATGTGCTGCCGAAGCGAGCACAAAATACTCACAATACTCCTGAAAGGCTGATATTACTAATCTCATAACACATATGAGGAAACTTATGTTCAGAAAGATGGAGTCCCTAGCTAGCAAGTGATAGGACTGGATTCGGTGTGACTCTAAAGGCCCTTTCTTCTCCTATGATAATACCCAGAGCACAGGAGTCCAGGGCCTCAGGAGATGAGGGGCTGTGACTGAGGAATCCTGCATAAAGTCCTACCTCAGCGCCTAAGTTGAGAAGACCCCTAGAAAACTTGAATCTTCCTCCTGAGCACCAAATGATGCCTGAAGAATATCAGACTTGGGTCAAAGGAGCCACTGTCAGGGCATAGAACACATTGCTGTTGTCATTAGGTGGCATTGAATCACCTATGACCCTGCAAATAACAGATTAACAGATCTGAACCCTGCTCTGTCCTGTTCCATCCCAACAAGTCCTGACACACTACAGTCCATTGCAGCTGTCATTGTGTCAGTTCACCTGGTTGAGGGTCTTCTTCTCCTTCACTGATCCTCCACTTTTCTGAGCATCATGTCCCTCTCCAAGAAATAGCCCCTCCTAGCAACATGCCCAAAGTATGTGAGGCAAAGTCTCATTATCTCTGCCTCCAAAGAGCACTCTGGTTTCACCCTTTCCAAGACATATTTGTTTATTCTATTGGTGTCCATGAGATATTCAGTGCTCTTCTCCAAAACCACAGCAAAGGCATCAATTCTTCTTCTGTCATCCTTATTCACTGTCCAGCTCTCAGATGTATAGCAAGTTATCAGAAAGACTGTGGCCTGAATCACATGCACCTTAGTCCTCAAACTGACATCAATACTCCCAAATAATTTGGAGCTGTCTCTGGCTGTAGACTTTCCCAGTGCAATATGTCTTTTGATTTCCTGGCTGCTGGTACAGAGGGTCTTAATTGTGGATCAAAGTAAGATGAAGTTGTTGACAGTTTCAACCTTTCATCCATCTATCAAGATGTTGCCTATCAGTCCAGTGGTAAGAATCTTCGTCTTCTTGACTACTGAAGGCTGTATTCCTTGATCCTGTACTTCAAGTCTTCCTTACTTTCAGCAAGCAAGGTTGTGTCATATGCATAATGCAGGTTATTGATGCGTCTCCCTCTGATCCTGATGCCATTCTTTTTCATAGAGTCCAGCCTCTTGAATAATTTGCTCAGCGTACAGATTGAATAAGTTTGAAGAAAAAATACAACCTTGAAACACTCTTCCTAATTTTAAAACATGTAGTGTTCCCTTGCTCTGTCACACACAGTTTCCTTGTCTAGGTATAGCTTCCGCATGAGAAAAATTAAGTGCTCTGGGATTCCCATTTTTCCCAATGTTAGCCATAACTTGTTTTACGGAGAGATTAGGTGTAGAATTTGACACTCATGGTTAAATACCTTGTTTGAAGCTACTGAACTGGTGAGTTAGAGGTCTAGGATTTATTTAATTTCATTGCCATGCTCTTTCTATTTATAAGCCCAACGCATGAATTGTTTAAGAGGTGATAATCTTTGTAAAGCCAAATTATCTTTGAACTAAGCACATTTTTATTATATTGTCATTGTTTCAGGCTTTAAATAAAGGGAAATTAATTGTAAAAACAACAACAAAAAAATCTTGTTATGATCCACACCATCAAATGCCTATGCATAGTTAATAAAGTATAAATAGACATTCTTCTGGTATTCTTTACTTTTAGCCAGGATCCATATAACTTCAGCAATAATATTCCTGGTGCCAAGGCCTCTTCTAAATCCTGCTTGAACTTCTTCAGACACATTACACAGGCTATATTATTTCCAGAGGGCTGGCCAGGAAAGAGCTGGAGGAGGTAGATAATTTACTACAGGGGGAATAGCTGAGTCTCCAGAATTCATTTGGGTATCCCCTCTATTTTTGTCTTCCTAATTCACCCAGGATAACAATTTCTTCACCTGGCCCTACAGGTCTGTCCTAGGAGTCTAGCCAAGTTGTAACTTCTGTTGGTACGTGTTGTCAAGTCAACTATGACTCCTAGTGACCCTATGAACAACAGTTCTGAACCTTACCCTATCCTTACCCAACCCCAACATCTCTGACACATTTAACCCCACTTCTACAGTCACTGGGTCAATCCATCTCATCTGAGATCTTCCTCTTCTGTTCTGACCCTCTACCCTTCCAGGCATGATGTGCTTCTACAAGGACTGGTCCCTCCTGGCTACATGCCCAAAGTATGTGAGCCAGAGCTTCAAAATCCTTGCCTCTGATGAGTAACCTGGTCTTACCTTGTCTCTTTAGGACAGACCTGTTTTTTTCTCTTGGCAGTCCATGGTATACTCAATACTTATCTTCAGCACCATAATAACTCAAAGTCACTGAGTCTTCTTCAGTCATTCTTAGTCACTGTCCAGCTTTCAGATACATAGCAAGCGATTAAGAAGACTATGGCCTAGATCAGGTTTACCTTTGTCTCTAGACTGACATCATTGCTCGTTGGTACTCTGGAGTGATCCTTGACAGGAGATTTTCCCAAAGGAAGCAATCTTTTTATTTTCTGACTGCTGGTGCCAATAATGTGGATCTGATTAAGATGAAGTTGTCAACAAACTCTATCTTTTCTTCATCTGTTATGATGCTGCCTGTTGGTCTGGTGGTGAGGATCTTTGTTTTCTTAATGTTGAGATGCAATCCATATTGAAGGATGCAGCCCTTGACTTTTCTGCAGCAAATGTTTCAAGTCCTCCCCAATTTTGGTGAGTACAGCTATCTGCATAATGACAGTTGTTGATGAGTCTTCCTCCAATCCTGATGCCACATTCTTCTTCATAAACTCCAGTCTCCCAAATGATCTGCCCAGTGTATAGGTTGAAAAGTTATGGAAAAAGAATATATCCTTGACACACTCTTTTCTTGATTTTGAACCATGTAGTATTCCTTTGCTCTGTTTGGACAATAGCTTCTTGGTCTAAGCATAAGTTTTACATGAGCATAATCAAGTGTTCTGGAATTCTTATTTTTCTCAATGTTAGTCATATATAATTTGTTGTGATCCACACAGTCAAGTGCCTTCTCATAGTCGATAAAACACAAATATACATCCTTCTGCTACTCTCTGCTTCTAGCCAAGATCTATCTGATACCAGCAATGATATCTCCAGTGCCACAGCCTCTTCTAAGCCCAGCTTGTATTTTTGGGAATTCTCTGTCGGTGTAGCTGCCTCCTTATTAAAAAACCATAAGCAAACCCTTTGTCACTGAGTCAATTCCCCTTCATGACAACCTTCCTTCAAGTTTCCGAGGTGATATATCTTTAAGGGAAGAGACTACCCATGTTTTCCTTGGGGAAGGAGTGGCTAGAGGATTTGAACTGCTGACCGGCCAGTTAGTTGGCAGCCCAACCCTTTATGCACTATACCACAATAGTGTTGTTGTATGCCATTGAGTTAGAACTGACCTATAGCTAATCCTTTGTTTCAGACGCAGTAAATTGCACAGGTGGAGAATGTCCATACACCTACCACAGAGGAGCTGGTAGTTTCGAACCCAGTGCCTTATATTAGGCTTGCTTATTTCTATGCCTCATCAAGTTTTTCATGGAGGACTGAAGGTTGAGGATGAGCATATTCTGTGGACTTGACACTGTGTCCAACCCCAGGAAGTGCAGAACCCCCTAGGATCCTCATTCTGGTCAAGGAGCAAATCACAAGGAAATGTTCCCAACCTTGTATCACTGAGAGTGAGGTGATGAAGGTTCAGTGGGAAAGGCCTCACTTTCCAGGGCTCCTAGCTAGTGCATCTCATGCACAGACACCACTCATCTGCCTGTGAACTGCTACCTACAGAGCAAGCAGGGTTCAGGCAGGCTGTTCACAAGGTCATTATGAGTCATACTTGACTCAATGGCACCTAACCACCACCACCACCACCACCACCAGCACCATATAGAACATATTTCAGCTGAGGTTCCAGACCAAAAAGACCTAAGAAGAAAGGCAGGATAGTCTACTTACAAAAGTCAGTCGGTGAGGAGCCTATGGACAGACCACAGTGGTGCAATCTGCAATTGATCATGGGCTAGCAAAGGATGAGGAAACATTTTGTTTCATTGTGCATAGAAGCATCATGACTTGAGACCTATTTGATATCAGTCAACAACAACAAACAGAAGTGACATGATACACATGAGTAAGTCCTGGACGAGGCTGGCTCAGCCGACAGGGAAGTCAGGACGTTGGGCCTCGGGAGCAAGGCTTGATCCATGTCTTCCCTGCCTTTTAAAGCAGGATGTCCATGATTAGTTTTGTCCTTTAGAAACAGATTAATTTGTTATATTTAATTTGAGTAAACATATGACTTTTAAGGTAAAACATGAAAGCATTTTCATCTTGGGAAAATAATCCCAAACAAGGACACACAGAGCAGATGGCTGTGAAGCTGGAGGAGGGGCTTATCTAATGGGAGCTTATGAAAGGAGAGAGCCTAGTGCTTGGAGTGAGAGACCCACGTTCAAGCTCTGGCCACCAGCTTGCTGCAGAGCCTTGAACAAATTACTTCCTCATCTGTCTCACCCTTAGTTCCCTTGTCTGTAAACTGGATCACTGGCACCTCATCACAGGGCTGTGATCAGGACAAAGTGTTTGTAAAGGGACACCAGGTGTTCGCACCCTAGGCGAATGTGAAGTGTGAAGGCGAGGCTCCAGAAGACTATGTACACAGACCCTAGACATTTACTTCGGGACATTTTGGACATCTTGTAGCTCTGCTCTAAATGCCCCACCCAGCAAGCTCTCAGGAAGTCCCTCTCAGATGTTTTAGCTCAAATCAGAATCCGTCCTGTAAAAACACAACCCAGACCCGAGAAGCAATTGCCCATGTGTTTGGTGGGCCACCTGCCTGCCAGGTCCAGTCTGCTGGGCCATGAACATCAACAAGGCCCCTTCCTGATGTGAGAAGGAACAGGGAACCAGCTTGTTCTCCGAGAGCAGAGCATTGGCAGGCAATGAGGCACATTTGAAGGTGGGACGCTTCTTCCTGCGTCGTTGGCAGCTGTTTACATAAGGCATCCATTATGTGCAGACCCCAATGCCAGTGGACCTGGCCTGAGAAGCTAGGCTAAAATTAGGTTGAGACACACACCCACCAGAGATGAACATTCGAAGGTTACGTGCCTTCTGCCGCCCAGGGAGGGGTGGGGAAGATGGCATGAAACAGCTGTGGCAGCTGCTGCCTTAGCTCGTCCAAGGCACAAGGACTGCCTGCCCCACCCAAAGATTTAGTTAAATAACTCAGTAAAAACCACAAAATAAAGCACAGAGAATAAGCTCAAAGTGGCACCCCTTCCCTATTTGGAGCTGTGGCAGCACAGTCTAACTTTCACATGTGTATCAAGCAATTGAAAAGACTTCACTTTTTCTGGTAGTGTACCATAGAAGGTAGGGTGTTGGGTCAAGCACACCATAGTCGTTAAACTGACATCCTTGAACTAATACATAACATAAGGAAACTCTGTCCAATACTGTGCCACCTCCATGATTGCCTGTGGATCAGATGATTACAAGTTGTAGTTTTCCCTGGTTGGAAGTAGTTTTCCAAACCCTTCTAACGTGTGAAAGTTTCATTGAAACCTCTTCAACATCATAGCAAAATTCAACCCTTTCTTCCCGTTCTGTCTTAGTCTAGAAGCTCTGTTGAAGTATGTTCAGCAACAAAACATCATGCAAACCTTGGCTAAGAGATGGGTGGTAACTGTGCTTCATGTGCTCTGGAGAGGAACTGAACCCAGATCTCCTGCGAGGAAGGCAGGAATTCTACCACCGAACCACCACTGACTCAGAGACTAGGAAGGACACTGGACATAAGACTCCAATGAGAGTAGATTGTAGTCTGAGACTGCTAGGTTTTCTGAGTACTAACCTTTCTATGCCACTTCCTAGCTTCAGGTGTTCAGGTCAATTACACCGCCTTACTGCCTATCAGTTTTCCTCATATACACAAGAAGATGTAATAGTACCTACTTCACAGAACTGTTGTACAGATGGAGTTATGCATTGTTAGGGGTTGCTGATTTGATTCTGACTCATAGTACCCTTTGGTGTTTATAGAGTTTTCATAGGCTTTTTCAAAGAAATAAAAATATATGATGCATTGGGAAAATCTGCTGTTAAGGATCTATCCAAAATACTAAGGAGCAATGACATAATTTTAAAGACTAAGGTTCACCCGATTGAGGCCATGGTCTTTTCAATCACTTGTTGTGCTTCTGAAAACTGAATAATGAATAAGAATTACAGAAGTAGAATTGATGGCATTGAGCTGTGGTACTGGAGAAGAGTACTGAACATGCCATGGACAATGAAAAGAACAGATATGTCTTGAAGAAAGCGCAACAGGAACACACCTTGGAGGCAAGGATGACAAAGCTTTGTCTCACATACTTTGGGAATGTTTTTAGAAGGGATATTCCTTGGAAAGAGATATCACAGTTGGAAAGTTGAGAGGGTCGGCGAAGGAGAGGAAGACCCTCAACACGAGGGACTGGCACAGTGACTGCGACTATGAGCTCAAGTGTGTATGTCACAGATGATGAGGACGGCACAGGACTGGCCAAGGTTCAGGTTTGTTGGTCAGAGGGTCACTACGAGTCATACTCAACTTGACAGCCCACAACAACAATATAAGCATAGTGACACAGTGACCCTAGATACAATAGGATGAACCACTGTCCACTTCTGCGCCATCCCCAAAACCATTTCTGTGTCTGAGCCCATTGTTACAGGCACTATGTTAACCTGTCTCATTGAGGACCTTTATTGCTTATCCTCTAATTTACCAAGTATGTTGTTCTTCTCCATGGACTGGTCCTTCCTGATTATTGTTGTTGCTGCTAGGTGCTGTTAAGTCAAGTACAACTCATAGCGACCCTTTGAACCCTGCCCTGTCCTGTGCCACCCTCATCATCTGACACATTTGAGCCCACTGCTGCAGTCACTGTGTCAATCCATCTCATTGAGAGTCTTCCTCTCTTTCGCAGACCCTCCACCTTTCCAAACATGATGTACTTTTCCAAAGAATAGCATCTCCTAGCAAAATGCCCAGTGTATGTGAGATGAAGCTTCACCATCCTTGCCTCCAAGGAGCACTCTGGCTGCACTCTTTCCAAGACATATCTGTTTGTTTTTTTTGGAAGTCCTTTCTGATAGCATGTCCAAAGTACATGAAACAGAGTTTACCCATCCTCACTTCTAAGACATACACTAGCTGTACTTCTAAGAAAGATTTGCCAATTCTTCTGGCAATCCGTATATTCAATATTCTTCACTAACACCATAATTCAAAGGCGTCAATTCTTCTTATTGTTTGGTGCTGTCCAGTGAGCTCCAATGCACAGAGGTGCAATGGAAGAAAGAAACCTTGCCCATCTTGCATCATATTTACAGTGTCTGCTGGGCTTAAGCCTGTTCTTGTAGTAATTGCATCACATTGTCTCTTTGAGCGTCTTCCTCTCCTTCCCTGACTCTCTCTTTTCCCAAGCACGATGTCCTATTCCAGTGACTACCCCCTCCTGATAACATACCCAAAGCACATGAGACCATATCTCACAATCTTTACCTTTCAGGATGCACCTTTCAGACTGCACGTCTCCAAAGACAGGTTCTTTCGGCATTTCACAGCGTACTGAATATTGTTTTCCAACACCCCAATTCAAATGCATCAATCCTTCTTCAGCCTTCCTTGCCCATTGTCCAAACTTTCACATGCACAGGTTGCTGGTGTTGTTAGATGTGACTGAGCTGACTACCATTTCCAGCAACCCTATGAACAACAAGTCTAAACCTTGCCCTGTCCTACTTTATGCTCATGGTCTTCCCTCTGCCCAAGCCCACTGTACAGTGACTGTGTCAGTTCATCTCTGAGGGACTTCCTCTCTCTGCCTGACTCTCTACATTTCCCAGCATGATGTCTTTTTCCAAGGACTGGCCCCTGATGACAACATTCCCAAAATATGAGAGATGAAGTTTCACCATCCTTGCCTCTAAGGAGCACTATGGCTGCACTTCCTTCAAAACAGATTTGTTTGTTGTTTTGGCTGTCCATGGTATAGTCAGTACTTTTTGACAATACCACAATTCAAAGACATCTATTCTTCTTTGGGCTTCCTTAGTCATTGTCCAACTTTCAATTGTATAGGAAGCAACTGAAAATAACATGGAATGGACCACGCTTACCTTAGCTTTTAATATCCTTGCTTTTTAGCCCTTCGGAGAGAGTCTTGGAAGTAAAATTTCCCAATGCAACACATCTTCTGATTGTTTGACTGTTACTACCATGGGTGTGAACTGTGGATCTAAGTAAAATGATATATTTGTCCACTTCAATCTTTTGTCCATTTGGCATGATGTATAGTGGGAGAATTTTTGTTTTCTTGATGTCTGAACTGGGATAATTTGTGTTGTTTTGATGTTGAAATGTAGACCATACTGAAGTCTATAGTATTTGATCATCTTTAGTAAGTGCTTCAAGTCTCCTTTTTCAGCAAGCAAGGTATTACCATTTGCGTATTCCAGATTATTGATGAGTCTTCCTCCAATCTTGATGCCCTATATTTTTTCCATACAGTTGAGCTTCTCAGATTATTTGCTCAGTATAGAAACTGAATAAGTATGATGGATACAATAATGATACAAACTTCCCTGATTTCAAAACATGCAGTATTCCCTTGCTCTGCCATTGCTCAGCTGTCACAGGCATATGTTGTTGTGTACCATTGAGCTGGAGTCAATCCATATCTGACCCACCGATAGGTTTTCAGGGGCAATAAATTTACCTGGGAGGAGATGGCCAACTTTTCTTACAGAGCAGCTGGTAGATTCTAACCACATATCTTTGGGTTGGAAGCACAATTCCTTACCTCTCAGCTACCAGAGCTCCCTTCCCATACATACAAGGGAATTGAAAACACTATACTTTTGGTTAGGTTCATTTTAGTTCTTAGGATTTTTTGTTTGTTTGTTTGTTTTTTATACTTCATAGAGGCTGTTTGCAGAATAATTTCCCATGTAATATGTTGTTTGACTTATTGGCGGCTGCTTCCAAAGACATAGATATATAGATGTATCTTTATCTAGGAGTGGCACCCACTTCCTAAAAAACACTTCCAGAAGCTCTATG
Organism: Elephantulus edwardii; assembly: GCF_000299155.1. Classification (NCBI taxonomy): domain Eukaryota; kingdom Metazoa; phylum Chordata; class Mammalia; order Macroscelidea; family Macroscelididae; genus Elephantulus; species Elephantulus edwardii. Next base: position 14,242,566 of record NW_006399799.1, read on the forward strand.
AACTTTGATAAATGTTGATAGTTATAGGAAGGTTTCAGGCCTTTTGCTCATAGGGTCGCTATAAGTCATGCTCGACAATAAATAACAACAACAACAACATATCTATATCTATACACATACACACACATTTTATATGTACATGATATACATTACATACATATATCTGATATACATTATATACATATATGTTATATACATGATTTATGCAATATACATGCTATACATATATGTAATATACACGACACATATGTGGTGTACATATATATGTAATAGACATTATATATAAT
>NW_006399799.1:14245735-14247723 GCF_000299155.1 Elephantulus edwardii
AGAGAACAAACATGTCTCAGAGATGGGGCAGCCAGAGTGCTTTTTGAAGGCAAGAATGATGCACATTGCTAGCAGGGGCCATTCCTTGGAGAAGGACATCCTTGGAAGGGTCAGTGAAGGAGAGGAAGACCCTTGACCAGGGGGGTTGACACAGTGACTGCTGCAATGGATTCTTATGTGTCAGGAAGTGTGAGGTTGGCACAGGATAGGATAGGATTCACACCTTTTGTTCATAGTGTCTCTGTGACCTAACAACAGAATGTGTTTGTGAAAAATATTAAATATATATGCCATCCACTTCCAGAAGAATGAACGTATCAGTAATAGAAGACATGTAACTGCAATGCTTCTTAGAAGGGACACTGGCCAGACTTTTACTTGCTTTGTATACATCAAAGGGAAGTCCAATCACTAAAGAAGAACATCATGTTTGGTAAGGTGAAGAGTCAGTGAAAACAAGGAATATTCTCAATACAATACTCAAATACACAAAAGATTGTAGAGATGGGGCAGAACCAGGAAACACTTCGTTACTTTATAGGTCATGAGTCAGAGACAATTTAAAACCAACTAAGAACAATGAATTTAGCTCCTAACACAAATATGGCAATGTTCTCAGGACTAATTAAGAGTTTTAAAATACTATACGTCTCTAGTCAAAGAAAATCCTTAGAAGCCTTGATATTCTTATTGTTACATGCAATTAAATTGATCAATCAGTTAAATTGATTCAAACTTGAAGCAATGCTATAGAGCTTGCTCCATAAAGATCCTTAAGCTGTAGTCGTTATGAGCCACCACTGACCTGTTAGTTTGTCATAGTGTTGTATCTGGTGTATTGCTGTGATGCTAGAAGCTATGTCCATGGTGTTTTCAAAGGACAGCAGAGTCACCCATAGTAAAGTAGTTACAGTACAGATTCTTGACTAATATGGGCTAGAAGAAAGACATAATAATAAATTTCGTAAAAAGAAAAATATAATCAAAGATAGTGAAAACATTATGGAGAAGAGCAGAACACAGCCTTACACAGTATCAGAAGATACGCCCACTTCAGCTGGAAAGCACTCAAAATACAGCTGGAGAAGAGTTAGAATAAAGCTTTTTGGGACCCTCAGTTGATGCTACGTCATGGTTCAAAATGGGAAGAAACATCTGTAAACATCCATTAACAATCAGAATGTAAAGTGTATAAAATATGAACCTAAGAAAGCTGGAAAGTGTCATGAATTAAATGGAACATGTGAAGTTTGTTATGTCACGCATTGCTGTAAGTAATTGGCAATGGCCATTTTTAACTCAGACAATAATCTACCATGTTCGTAAAGACAAACTAAAGAGAATGGCATCACAGTCACTGTCTAACAGAATATTTCAAGCTCTGTCCTGAAATATAAAACTGTCAGTGATCGGATAATATCCACACGCCTACAAAGAAGACTAGTTAATACGACTATTATTCAAATTTACGCATCAACTATGAATGCTACATGCCAAAACTGAAGAACTTGAAGATTTTTTTACACACTTCTGTAGTCTCAAAGAGATCAAATATGAATAAAGCCACAAGATAATTACTAGTGATTTCAATGCAAACTTCACAAAATACAGCCATGGCTACAGAAATGATGATAGTTTTCAGGATGGAATTTTGCAAGACTAACACTGCAAATAACTTTTCCAAACAAGAAAAATGTGAACATATAACCAGACTTTACTAGCCGGATTTATAAAGGAATCAAATTGACTACATCTGTGTAAAGATACAGTGGGAAAACTCAGTATCATCAGCCAGAACAAAGCCAAGAGTCAACTGTGGAAAAGACCATCAGCTTCTATACGCAAGTTCTATCTGAAACTGAAGAATATTTTTTTTAAAGTGCATGAAAGCAAATGTATGGCCTCAAGTATATCCTACATGGGTTTAGAGATTATATCAAGAAAAGTTTTGATGCTCTGAACACTAATGACCTTAGATCAGATGAGTT
>NW_006399799.1:14248188-14250131 GCF_000299155.1 Elephantulus edwardii
ACTGCAACTCAAGGTCAAGAAAACAGATTCTTACTACTAGACCTACAGACAGCGTCATGATGGATGGAGAGGAGATTGAAACTGTCAGAAGCTTCATCTTGTTTGGATCCACAATTAACACCCTTGGTACCAGCAGCCAGGAAATAAGGAAATGCATTGTATTGGGGAAATCTGTAGTTAGGAAACTCTCCAAATTATTTAGGAGAAATTATGTCCATTTGAGGACTAAGGGGTATCTGATTCAGGCCATGGTCTTTCCAGTTACTAGTTATGCATCTGAGAGCTGGACAATGAATAAGGATGACAGAAAAAGAATTGATGTCTTTGAGCTGTGATGTTAGAGAAGAGCACTGAACGTCCCATAGACATCCAAGAGAACAAACAGGTATGTCTTGGAGAGGGTGCAGCTGGATTGCTCTTTGGAGACAGGAATGATGAGGCTTCGCCTCACGTACTTGGGCATGTTGCTAGGAGGGGCTATTCCTTGTGAGAAGGACGTGATGCTTGGAAGGGTGGAAGGTTAACGAAGGAGAGGACCTTCAACTAGGTGGATTGACACAGTGACTGCTGTACTGGGCTCTTGTGTGTCAGGAAGTGTGAGGATGGTACAGGATAGAACAGGGTTCAGATCTTTTGTTCAGAGGGTTTCTATGAGTAGTACTTGACTCGATGGCACCTAGAAACAACATTAGGAGCTCTGGTGCCTAGTGGTAAGGAGTTGTATTGCCAACCCAAAGGCATGAGGTTCAAGTCCACCAGCTTCTTCATGGGAGAAAGATGGGCAATCCTCTCTCATGTGATTCATAGTCTTCAAAAACCTGCTGGAGAGGAAGCTACAATGAGTTGGTTCTGACTTAATAATGAACATCAAGGACACAGGCAATACATTGAACAGCAAAGGAAGCACCAAAAGAAAGTGAAATGAGGAGGCAGTCTTAGAGGTGACTCGCTGTCTCCCAGATCTGTGAACAAAGTGCATTTATGGATATTGCAGTCCGTTTGTCATACTGGCGCCTGACTACGGAAAGAACCCCTTGCATTCAGTAACATTTTGGCGACCCAGATGGGACCTTCAGACTCACCTGATCACTGCTCAAAAGTTTGCTCCCTTTCCTATAGGTAACCTGAACATTGAGGTTTCTTCCAGACCTTGAGCCTCCTTCCAGAGATAGAATGCCAGCTAAGGAAGCAAAGTTCAACCAGCCATTTCCATTGGACTCAACCTCGCAAGACGAAAATACCCCCCCCTAATTTTCTTTGTTTGTTTCATGTTTACAAACAGTTGATAAAAACCGTTTTATGTAACTTAAAATTAGTAGCGCAGAACTTGAGCCTTTAATCATAACAGAAAAGTTCAACAGCTAAAAATTAGTATATTTAGAACAGTGCATCAGCATAGTTACTTGTATAGTACCTTATGCTATTCCTGCTTATTAGAGTGTCACTAAAGTATTACTGATTTGTTAAATCATGTGAGGTAGGGAAAGCAAACAGCAGCCTGTAGTACTCCTTTGCTTCCTGATGTTTGTCTTCTAATTTATGTCTGCATTCCCTGTTTACTAAAGATCTTGCAGTCCAGAAGTCATGAGAACGCCATGAGAATATTTTCTAACTGAACAAGAAGGCATGCAGCTTGAACTCAAGACCACCAATGAAGAATTAAAGTGGGCTCTCCTTCCCCTCCATCTCAATGCCCCAGTTCAGCATGAAGCAGCCAGAGAGTCTGCACCCCATTACCCAATGGGGAACCCTTAAATAACTACCCCAAGAATCAACCCAGATGTCTGTCTTATAGATATAAGACTTACATAAAAAGGGGGAAGAATGATGGGGTGGTATGTTTGTCTTATAGATATAAGACTTATATAAAAAGAGGGGGGAATGATAGGGTGGTATTAATAAGTTCAGAAATCTCTATATAGGTTGTTGTTGTTGTTGTTGTT
>NW_006399799.1:14250761-14329049 GCF_000299155.1 Elephantulus edwardii
GTGTGAGTGTACCGTCAAATCAGATCTGACTGGTACAGGAGGAGATTGTCCCTCCTTCCCCGGCAGAGCATCTGGTGGATTCGAACTGTGCGCCCCTGTGATTGTAGTTGCAGCTCCTTGCCACTAGGCCACCAGAGCTCCCCTAAAAGTTTATTGTTAAGTAAGTTGATATCTCACCATCCTATAAAAGCCCAAGACCACTCCCAGAAGGAGAGGCAGTCTTAAAGGTGACTTGCTGTCTCTCAAATCTGTGAATAAAGTGCATTTATGGAAAAAAGAAAATGAAATGAATACAGAATCACTACATCAAAAAAGGGGTAGTTGATATTCAGTCATTTCAAGAGGTAGCATAAGATAAAGAATGCATAATATTGAAGGTTGCAGGAATTTTTATAATACCACTTGAGATGTTTGAACAAATGGATGCAACACTTAAATTGTTCCCCCATCTAGGCCAAGAAATTTAGAGAAGACTACCTGGCCAAGTGACTGGAAGAAATCCATATCTGTGCCCATTCCAAAGAAGAGCAATCCAACCAAGCACAGAAATTATCTAGTAATATCACCAACGCCATCAAATCAAGCCCACTGCCACTGAGTCCATTCCATTTCAAGGAGACTCTTCATCAAATTTGTGAGGCTGTAAGTCTTAATCTTTCTTCCCTGGAGCAACTACAGATGGGAAGTGGCAAGCTACTGGTTAGCAGTCTAATACACAATGAATTATGCTTCCAGGGCTCCTTATTAATATGACATACAGGTAAAATTTTGCTGAACTGAGTGAAAAAATCAATTGCAGCAGTACATTGAGAAGGAACTTCCAGAAATTCTAGCTAGATTCAGGAGAGGATATGGAGTGAAGGATATCATTGCTGATGTCTGATGGATTTAAGGAGAACGTAGAGACTATCAGAAAGATCTTGTAGACTGAATTATTTACCTAGAGGTAAGACATTGTGCTGCAATCTCAAAGGCACACAGTTTGAATTCATCGGCTGCTCCACAGGAGAAGGATAGGTAATCGTCTCTAAATGATTAACTGCTTCTGAAAACCTGCTAGAAGGTTAACTATGGGTCAGTTCCAACACACAGCACACAAGAACATGACGTAATCAACCATATAGCTGTAAGAGAATTAAGGGTTAAATATAGCCCTTTTTAATCCTATCACAACAAATTGTTGCAACCTTGAGAAGAATAGGAATCTCAGAACACTTGACTGTGCTCATGTGAAACCTATACTTGGACCATGAAGCAGTCCTCAGAACAGAGCAAGGATGCACCACAGACTCAAAATCAGGAAAGGAGTGCATCAGAGATGCATCCTGTCCCCATGCCTTTCAATTTATATGAAGAACAGATCATTCAGGAGGCTGGACGTTAGGAGGAGGAATGTCAGTCTTGGAGAAGGAGTCATCAACAACCTTGCTGACTGAAACTGAGGAGGATCTGAAGTGTTTGCTGCAGAAGGTCAAGGACTGTAGTCTTCAATAAGGAACATCAGGAAGACAAAGATTGTCACCACTGGGCCAACTGGCAGCACCATGATAGGTGGAGAAGAGACTGAGGTTGTTAACAATTTGTTTGTTCAGCTCCACAATCAACACTCTTGGAACTAGCAGTCAGCAAATCAAAAGATGAATTGCATTAGGGAAATCTGCTGTCAAGGACCTCTCCAAAGTGCTAAATAGTAATGATGTAAATCTGGAGACTAAGGCATGCCTTATTCAGTCTATGGTCTTAGTAATTACTTGCTATGCATCTGAGAGCTGAACAATGACTAAGAATGACTACTATTACTTTATGGAAACAGATAATCAGGGTTTTTCTCTTGGAGGCTGCTGGTGTGTTTAAACCACTAATCTTTCACTTATAGCCAGTTGATAATCACTGTACCACCAGGCATTAGAGACTACATTTCTGGCTTCTGCAGAAATGCAATGATGTCTTTCTTAAAATGTGAGGCTGACCAGATGGCTTTTAGGATGACAAAGGGGCTGGGTAGTCAGATTCCTTGAATGATTCTCTGGATGAGAATTCAACAGGCAACTGATACTCAACACACCAGAGCACTTAATACAGCAGAGCCTTTGCACATGTGCATCCCCTTGTCTGGGGTTGCTATTCCTTCACACACGTCTGCTCTGCAGATGGAATCATTTTATCCTTGTTCCTGTCCCCAAGTGTGTCGATCAGTGCCTGCTATAGAGGGAGTGACCTTAAAGTGTAATTGAGCTGAATTTTGCAAAGGAAAGCCAAGTTAATTGGTCCAACGTCTTGTTAGGGCATCTGTGGTGACTGCTTATGCCCAGCATCCACCTCTGAAGCACAGACTCACAGGCTTATCTGGCAGTAGCTGCTTGCTGCATCATAGGATGCAAGTTGGCTCAGAGGAACATAGAATGCAAATCAGACCATGTGACAAGCACTCTGCCAGGTCATTCACGCGTTATTGCATTTGATTCTGGAACCACCCTTGGAGGAAGGTTATCACACTTCCCATTTTATAGACAAAGCCCTGAGGCTCACACTGGTCACACTGCTCCCCAGAGGTGTGACAAGGTAGGATTGATGTCCACCTTTCTGTGCTCCACAGCCAACTCCTTCTACATCTTTGGGATGACAGGCGTGAAAGTGTTAAGAGTTCTGTCAAGAGAAGAAACTGCAGAACTATGAAATGATGAAGTGTTACCCACCACATACCTATTCACTCTAGGGTAAGAGCCGCCTCATTATTTAAGGTAGAAGAAAAGGCTGAAAGGGGACTTAATGACAGTGTTATATCCTCACACGATTATGCCTGCAGCCCACTGCTGCTTAGCAGAGCATAGCTAGGATCTGGCAGACAAGGCACGTGCCCTGGGCACCACATGGGAGGGGGCGCCAGTGAGCAGTTTCTATTCGTCTTCACATTTTCCACTGCCAGCTGTGAGATCTTTCAGCAATTTGAAACTAATTGCCAGAAACACTGCTCTCCATAGACACACCTCTGCTCTTTGGGATCAGAAGGAGGGGAGGAGAATGGGGAGAGGGAGTTGTAGAAGAGGCGGCCAATGGGGTGTCTAGCAGTCTTGCTCCCAGGATGGCCTGCCCAATCAATCCAGGATGAGGAGTCCCAAAGCACTTGCAGTTTCTCTGGTCAGGAGAACTAAACACTCATAGTAGGAGCCCTGAGACTTTGAAAGTTGTGGACCAAAGACTCTTGGTAAAAGGGGCCTGCTGCCCCGGTACCTCCACCACATTCTGTAGTTTCCTGCCCAGTGGTCCCTCCAGCATCACAGAGCTCATCATTGTCCTTCTCTGCTCCTGCCAGGCTGAGTGCTCTTTGGTTTGGCATTCAAAGTCCTGCCACATCTTGCAGCTTTGTCTCCACCCCTCTTCCATTTGTGCACTATATTCTAGCCATCCCCCCTTTGCGCTTGATGTCCCTTCAACCTAGAATGCTCTTCTTCCACTATTCCTCTCCTCAAGCCTGGAGAACTTGTATTCATCCCTCAAAGCCCAACTCAAAGGGCACCTTCATTTTCTCCAAATTATCTGAACACCAAATCAGAGACAACCTTCACAAGGTTGGACTGAGACTATTTGCATGTCCATCTCTTTCATCATCATGTGGGAAGCTGACAAGCTTTATCCATCCTATGCCTTAGTGCCCAGTTTAGAGAACAGGGAAGAGCAGACAATAAAACATATGCCCAGATTTCCTGGCCTAACATTGACCTCTCAAGGGCTCCTACAGCTCACTCTGCAATGGCGAAGACACGCCTCTGCCTTCAAGGAATTCAGGGGTGTGAGGGTGTGGGGTAGAGGCAGCTTAGAAATCAACAATCAAGCATAGAAAGATAGAAGCACTGAGAAGTAGTGAACTGTGTGGCAGTAGAAGCAGTGGTAGCTCAGTAATAGGATTCTTGATTTCTCCCCCACAAATCCAGGTTCAAGTCCTAGCCAGCGTACCTCATGTGCTGCTACCATGGTACTCTCAGTGGAGGCTTACATGTTACTATGATGTTGAACAGGTTTCTGAACTTCTTCCACGTTAAGACAGTATAGGAAGAATGGTCTGGAAACCTGTTTTTTAAAATCAGCCAAGGAAAACCCCAACAATCACAGTTGTAGCTGCAGTTCATCACGGTGATGGTACAGAACCAAGGAGCATTTTGTTACACCATGCATGAGGTCTCTGTGAGCTGGGGTCAACTTGTCAGGGGCTAACAATATAAACACAAGTGTGTGGCAGGGGAGCACAGATAAAGTACTCTTGACCCAGTCACAGCTGACTGGGATCCTGGGGAGGCTCCCCAGACAAAGATATGGGGGACCAGGGGGAGATAGGGAGGTGAGGGGTGGGGCCAGGGCACCGAGGGGCCTTACAGTCCAATCTCATCTGCTCCTTTTAGTTTCCTCCAAGTCCCCAGCCTCTCAGGCCTCCAAGTTCCCAGCATACCCTGCGCCTGCGCCAGCCATGTGCACATGCTCAGGAGCCTCTGAGGTCAGGTCTCCAGGCCGAGGAGACAGGTGCAGGCAAATACTCTCATGCCCATCTTCTGACCACTTTGAAGTGGTCAGGATGGCCGTTCTTCCCTGAAGGCAAAGCTCCGTGGACTTCTGAGGAGGCACTGAGCCTGGCTAGACTCAGGCAGGGTCTGGAGGCAGTCTGGGACAGAGTGTTGACTCACTATGAGCTCACAGCTGCCGCAAACTTGTGACTTGTCTCAGTCTTCAAGTCAGAGTGGCATGGTGGTGGGGGTACCCTTTAGCTTGCCAGACAGCTCTGATTACTGAGTAAACAGTTCCCTACCTTCTGCACAAGCCTGTCCTGCAGATCTACTCACGAGCTCACTGTTAGGGTAGCTTGCTCTCCAGTGCTATTTTCCCCCTCACCAGATTGACGCTCATGCCCTCCATTCCATGCTGAGCCCTGCCTATGACTTCAGCATGTTGGCAGCCTCTGCCTTTTCCATCTTGGCACCAACAGCCTGTAGTGACCATGGTGTGCTGCCCAGTCCTGAGATGGCAGATGTGGGACTAGTGACTATCCGGCTCTGAGTGTGACCTCAAACAGTTTCCTAGAAACTCCATGCTTCTTCTCCAAATGCATATGTTTCTACACATGCCACATACAGAATGCACCCCAGGATCTCCATGGCCATGAGGTCCCTGGAATGTTCAGACAGGAGACTGAGTCCTGGGAAAAGGTGTCCAGCTATGGGGTTGTCCGTGTGACCCACGTTCCCCTTCCAGTGATCTTGGCTGGAGTTTTCACTTGTTGGCTTGAGGCCTGCCCAGTTCACTCAGTCCCACTCCCTTACTTCACAGACAAAGAAACAGAGACTCAGAAAGGAAGGTGCTGGCTGGAGATTTTCCTGAGTAGTAAAGGCAGAGGTGGGGTCAGAACCAGTTTCCTGGCTCTCATCCCAGGACTCTCCCTCACCATATGCTGCCTCTTGCAGAAATGCAAGCTCCAGGGCCCTGGGTGTTAGGTTGGATTTTTCCAAAGTCTCAAGAGGCTGAGGCTATCCCCACTACCTCCTGACCACAAAAATGAGCCAGCGGCCTTTGTGTTGTACTGAAATTGCTCTCTATCTGCTGAGGTGAGGGAGAGATGGAGAAGTGGAGAAGCTTACCTGCCAGAACCCAGCCGTGGTCTCATGGTTGAGATGTGTCAGAGATCTAAGAGCTTGGAGGGCTGTGTTGGAGGGAGGCCTGTGGGAAGTAGAGAACGTGTGAATATTATACCATTACCATCTGTCAACTTGCATTTGAGTTTGAAAACTGCATCCAAAAACAATGAGCACAGTCTTGCTGAGAATGGACCCACAGCTAAGCCTCAATCACCACCCATTCTCCAACGTGCACATCCCACAGTCAAGGTCAGTTTCCCCTGAGGATACAGCCATAGCTTATAACCCCAATCACAGAACTGGAGCCAAGTCACCAGTCTCTGCTGCTCTTACATGCTCTATTTTTGCTCTTGGACTTGAGAAGTGATGATTCTCAAACATTCCTTGGGGAAAATGCCTCTTCAAGGTATCCTGGTGACACAATGGTTAAGAGTTTGGCTGTTGACTGAAAGGTTGGGAGTTCAAATCAAAGCAATGATTTCACAGCAGAAAGATCTGACAATCTGTTCCAGTAAGGACTGCCAAGAAAACACTATTGGCTATTCTGCTCTGTCACATGAGGTCACCGTGAGTTGAAAATCAGCTCTATGGCACTTAACAAGAACAACAATCACAGGCTCCCTGTTCAGGGTTCACTAGAAGTCACTTGCTCTTTCTTTCATGATTCATTAATTTATTTATACATTATTCAACAGTCATTTGAGGACAATTATTAGTTCTATAGATATGCCATTGAGAATAATCAGCCAGATTTAGAAGAAAGACACAGGTGAACCCAGGACTAATGTCACAGGCTGCTCATCTTCAGCCTGATGGACTTGCTGGATTCTCTGAGTGACTGCTCTGTGCTAGACACCTAGAAAAGCATTTGAAATACACCACTCAAGATGGCTTGATACTTCCAAGTCATTTTTGGCCCAAGGCACATTTTCATGTGATAACATTTTCCAAAAAATGGTTTAATTGTTACAGGCAGAATCTTCTCATTGGGAAAACAGATAAACAGTATAAAAACTATAATGAAGACAATGCTTTCCAATTATCTTGTATTTTAGTACTCACAGCACACACACATTTTTCAAATATCAACACATTCATTTAAATATTCACTTGAGACATGTCATTTATGTCTCCTGGGCTTCAGACATTGATCCTTTTGGGGCTCTATTCATTGGTCATTTCACAAACATTTATGGGGTGTCTCTAAGGAAGGTGTCCAGTTCTATGTCCACAGGTTGGGGTTCCTGGTCCAAGGAGGAGCAAGGGCTCTGCAGTCAGGCATGCTTAAGCTCGGGCTCAGCTCAGGTTGGATGTGGGCCACCCAGTTAAGCCAAATGATCTCCCTCCAAGTCAGGGCCTTTGTTAAAACAAAGATGATAATGCTGACGGTGGCTTACTGTAGAGATTAAACGAGATATAAAGAATGCCCATGCCAGGGCTTGCCACAAAGGAGCAACTCAATGCATGGCTCCAAATGATTATCAGCATCATCTGTGTTACAACTATCATCACCATCATCATATCTATTCTCACCATTTATCTCCAAAATAAAAGTCATCACCCTTATCTCCATCCTCATCAGCAGCCCCAAGACCAGCACCAGCGCCAGCAGCACTGACATTATCTGCTCCACCACTGTGAGACTGCTTCAGTCCTCTCTCAGTCTACAGATTACTTTCTACTTTATGACAGAATTATCTGCATCCCTATCTGCCTTCTCAGTCCACACCCAACTCCCCAACTCCAGAGGTGTGCAAACTTACAAGAATTAACATGTCTGAATCTCAGTTTCCCCATATTAAAATGAGGACAATAGTCCTAGTAATTCATGTAATTGTTGTAATGGTTTTATGAAACGAATAAAAACTCAGCACATATCTTGTATGTGGTAAATAATAATTGCCTGAGTAATTCTTCCTATTATTATATTATTACCGTTTTTCCTTCTAACCTATGAGGCCCTAAGGCCAGATATCATTTCGAATTCATCTGTGCCTTCCCTCAGAGCCCAGCACTAAGCCAGTGTACAGCAGGCATTACTAAATGTTTGCTAAAACAGTCACAGAGGCTCACACAAAACCTGGTGCAAAACAACTCAGGGGACAGAAACATGGGACATAGCCAAGGATAAAGAGCATTGTTGGACCCTGCAAAACTCCAGAGGATCTCCTAAAGGGAGCCATTTGTCACCCAGGGACTCAATCTGCAGGCCTACTAGGACTATTCATTCACTTACTCATTCATTAAGCTGACACTAAATTTTCACTTTGGTCCAACAACAAATGCGTGCCCATTTTTTTTTTTTTTTCATTTTAAAATCTCTTTTCCATCTGCCACTTCATTTAGTTGCCACAAAAATGCTTAGAGGTAGTGAAGACTAGGTACTGACTATAAGTTTTGGAAATAAAGAAATGGAAGCTCAGAGAGGTGACAAGATTGTTAAAGGACATCTTGACCTCAATGGCACTGTAGAAAGGGAACCAAAGATCATTTGTTCCTATTGCCCAATTTGGTTTTCCACAAATAGCACTGGATGAAATTACTGGTGTTATTTTAGCACGCCTGTTGGAGAAGAAAGATTGTATGTTTCGCGAAGACAGGGACCGCAGTAGGAGACTTGGCAGTTAAACATATGGACTCTCATTCAAATTGAAACCAAGATTGCCTAGGTTCAAGTCCAGGCTCTGACATTTGTTAGCTGTGGGACCTTGGTCAAATTACTAAACCTCTCTGAGCTTTTTTATTTTCCACTTATGAAGAAAAGAGAACAACAGCACCTACTTACAGAGGTTTTGGTCAGATTGTTGTTGTTATGTGTTGATGAGTCGCCTGCGATTCATAGAGACCTTATGTAAGATAGCCCTAAACCCTGCTCTATCCTGTGCCAATCTCATTGTCTCCGACACACCTACCCCGATTACCCCAGTCACTGAATAATCCATCTCATCGAGGGTCTTCCTCTCCTGTGCTAATACAAATCATGTCTGTAAAGGATTACCTGATATAGTAAGAGTTGGTTGTAATTGTTATTTGTAATCCATCCTCTATATCTAGTATAAGGCCTGACACCCGGAAAATCCTTATGGATGAAGGGTGAACTATTTTCTGGAAAGAGGTAAATACCTACTCCAACTATGAATGAGCTAAAGGGTAGCAGGAGTTCTGGTCCTAAATTCTGAGTTCCTCTGTTCCCTGCCCATGACTAGAGACAGGCATGAGGAAATCAATCATTGTAGGACTCAAACCCCTTTCTGCCTCTCCGGGTTGTTTCGGTTCTACTGATGGGCAGAAAACATGACTAATGGTGAAGACGTTGGATGCTTAAAGTCACGCTTTCATTCTCCCTCTCTAGAGAATAATCCGCTCATACCTGCCTCAGTTCTCTCATCTATAAAATGGGTATACCCTCAATCTATCCCTGGACTCCATGTCATATGGGGGAGATGAAGCTGCCTAGGCCTGGGCCTGGGTCTGAGCCTCTCCACATGTTAGGCTCGAGTGACCGCAAGCCTACCAAGGTCAATGCTGCTAACTGCGAGGGAGAATGTCCTCGGGTAAGGCTGAGCTGAGTGCTGTTTCTAGCCCATCCTCCCTGATGTGGGTTTTGGGTCTCCACCAGGGCACAGTTTATTAGGGTGGCTCCACCCTCAACCTTCATAGCTTCAAGGCTGAAAGGTTGCCTGCCATGAAGAGGCAAAGTCTCTTCTGGGCCCAGTGCAGACTGAGCTCCACAGAGGCGAGACAGCTGCTTGGGAAATGGCCCCCCTCAGAAGGGCACTCTCTGGAGAATCCGCTTGGAGAGTTCCTCCCAAATGCCAGTGCCAGCAACTAACAGCCGGCGTGCAGCTGCCTCTGAGTCAGGCCCAGCCCGGCAGCAGCTGCAGGCCCTTCCTGGGCTCAGTTTCCCTGGCCAAGACTAAGTCTAGCAGGCTGCATTGCTTATGGGAAGGAAAAGACATTTACTGAGTCAGAAACTTTGCATTCCTCATCTTATTTAATCTTTATAATGAATCTAGGATGTGTTTCCTTAGTGGTTTACCCTAGTAGTCTTATACTATAATTATCCTTTTGTAACTAAATGGTCTTGCCGTGCACCTGCTGTGAGGCCCTGAACAATCTGTTTAGTTACTCCATGCCTCAGTTTCCTCATCTGAGTGTTAGGTGCCATCAAATTGTCTCCTATTCATAGCAATCCTCTGTGCAACAGAACAAAACACAGTGCCGTCCTCACCTTCTCTGCTGTGTTGAAGCCTGTTGTTGCTGCCCCTGTACCAGTATATCTCTCTGAGCATGTTCCTTGGTACTTTACCAAGTGTGATGTATTTCTCCAGGGACTGGCCCCTCCAGATAATATTCCCAAAGTATGTGCGATGAAAACCTGTCCTCTCGGCCTCTAAGAAGCATTCTGGCTGTTCTTCCTCCAAGACAGACCTGTTTCTTGTTTCGGCAGTCGGTGGTATATTTTATTTATTAGATTCATTTTTTTACAGAAAAAAATCTGAGCCATAGAGAAGAAAGTGCATAGTCTAAGATTATATAACTTATACAAAGAGTAAAAAAGTTCCAGCTGTTTGGCTTCCAAGATTCTTCCTTCCTTCCTTCCTTCCTTCCTTCCTTTCTTTCTTTCTTTCTTTCTTTCTTCCACCAACCACTTTTTGGTGGCCCACCATGTGGTCGGCACAGGATCTGTACACTCAGCTCTCGCTTTCATTTTTCAAATTATATTTTTATTTGAGTGAAAGTTAACAAAGCATATTGTTTTTTCATTCACAAACATTTTGTTTCATAGCCTTAATTACAAATGATTAATGCAATTATTTTATTATAATATCTGAATGTCTATCTGTGCTTCATTGATTATGCAAAGGTCCTTGACTGTGTGGACCATAACAAACTGTGGCTGACTCTGAGAAGAATGGGAATCCCAGAACACTTGATCATGCTAATGCGAAACCTATACTTGAACCAAGAGGCAGAACAGAGCAAGGAAACACTGCATGGTTCAAAATTGGGAAGGGCGTGCACCAGGGATGTGTCCTGTCTCATACCTTTTCAACCTGTATGCAGAACAGATTATCTGGGAGGCTGGGCTCTATGAGGAGAAGTATGGCATCAGGATTGGTGGAAGATCTATCAACAATCTGTGTTATGCAGATGACACAACCGTGTTTGTTGAAACTGAGGAGGACCTGAAGTGCTTGCTGCTAAGGGTCAGGGACTGCAGCCTTCAATATAGATTGAGGCTCAATGTCAAGAAGACAAAGATTCTCACCACTGGACCAACTGGCAACATCAGGATGGATGGTGAAGAGATTGAGATTGTTCACAGCTTTAGTCTCCTTGGCTCCACAATCAACACTCCTGGCACTAGAAGCCAGGAAATTAAAAGACGTATTGTGATGGGAAAGTCTGCTGTTAGGGACCTCTCTAAAGTACTGAAAAGCAACGCTGTGTCTCTGGAGACTAAGGTGCGTCTGGTACAGGCTATAGTTTTTGCAATCACTTGTTATGCATCAGAGAGTTGGACAATGACTAGGGAGGATAGAAGGAGAATTGATGCTTTTGAGTTTTGGTGTTGGAGAAGAGTGCTGAGGGTACCATGGATTGCTAGGAAAACAAACAGATTCATCTTGAAGAGGGTTAAATTGGGCTGCTCCTTGGAGGCAAGGATTCTGAGACTTCGTCTGACATACTTTGGTCATGTTGTAAGGAGAGACTGGTCCTTGGAGAAGGACATCATGCTTGGGAGGGTGAAAGGCAGGCGCAGGAGGGGAAGGCCCTCTGGGAGTTGGACTGATTTGGTGACTGGGGCAGTCGGGATGAGTGTGTTGGAGACAATGAGATTGGCACAGGACAGAGCAGAGTTTAGAGCTGTTGTACATAGGGTCGCTATGAGTTGCAAGCGACTAGATGGCACATAACAACAACAACAACAACAATGAAATATTGATTTATATTACCATTTCCTTTACTCAACTAATTTCAAATTTTGACTCCCTTCTCCTGAACTTCTCTGCCTTGTTGGCCCTACAAGATTGACTCTGTGTATATACCTTTCCTTTGCTTTCTACCCTAGTAGTCTTATGTCATAATTGTCCTTTTGCAACTAACTTATATTATTCAATTCTAGATTCAATAATGTCATGCAGTATTTAAAAAAATTCTTGATAGTTTTTTTAAAAAAGTGATCCATTAACACTCCATTGTGTTTCTTTAGTTATTTTTCCATTTGATGGGCCCTTGGCTTGTTTCCAACTTCTTGCTATTATAAACACAATGCTGTGAAAAGCATGGGTAAATGTATGTCAGTTTGTGTTGCAGGTCTTACTTTGCTGGAATATATATCCAGCACTGAGTTGCTGGGCCAAATGGTTATTTCTATGATCTACTTTCTAAGGAAGTGCCACCCTGCTTTCCACAGGGACTGTACCATTTCACACTCCCATCATCAGTGTGTGAGAGGTCCAATCTTTCCCATCCTCTCCAGTGCTTATTGTTTGCTGTGTTTTTTAACATTGCTGTTTTTGCTGGGATGAGATGACATCTTCTTGCTGTTTTGATTTTAATATCTTGAAAAGCTCATGATCTCGAGCATTTTTTCATATCTGTTGACCACTTGAATGTCTTTTTTGGTGAAGTGTCATTTTGTTGATCTTGACGATATACACAGCAAAGCATACCCCAATTTAATAGGTTTTGCATGTCTCATTTAGTGACATTGTTTAAATTATTTTAGTTGGGTAACCATTCTTATCCCTCCTTTCCTGAGTTATTCATTTCTGCAATGTTCATTAGCTTCACTGCTTCCTAAGGTTTCTAACTAATCATTTGTGTTGTTGTCAATCGCACCCCATATATATAGTCCTTAAAAGAGCATAAGAACTATGTATCAGGGTTGGATCCTTTCTCCAAACCTATCCAATCTGTATGCTGTGCAAATTATTTGAGAAGCTGGACTAGATGAAGAAGAATGTGGTATCAGGATTGAAGACTCATCAATAACCGCAGATGACACAACCTTACTTGCTGAAAGTGAGGAGTATTTGAACCATTTGCTGCTGTAGATCAAACACTGAAGGCTTCAATATAGACTGCGTCTCAATGTCAAGAAAACAAAAATTCTCATCACTGGACCAATAGGTGACATCATAATAGATGGAGAATAGATTGAAACTATCTTTATCTTACTTAGATCCACAATCAATACACTTAGTACTAGCAGTCAGCAAATTAGAAGAGGCATTGCATTGGGAAAATCTGCAGTCAGGGATCTCTCCAAATTACTGAGGAACAATGATGCTATTCACCAAGACCCAACACAAAACAAGCAATCTACATGTTTAACGTAATCCCAATACAGATATCAAATTCATTTTTTCAAGGAGATAGAAAGGCAACTGGCAAGTTTATTTGGAGAGGAAAGAGGCCTTGAATAAGCAAAGCATTTCTGAGAAGAATGAAGCAGGAGGCATAGCATCCCTGATATCAAAACCTACTATACAGCTATAATAACCAAAATAGCATGGTACTGGTCCAATGACAGGCACATAGATCAATGGAGTAGAATCTAGAACCCAGAAATGAATCTGTTATCTATGGTTAACTGATATTTGACAAGGAAACAAAACCTATCAAATGGGGAAATGACAATCTCTTCAACAAATGGTGCTGGCAAAACTGGACTGCTACCTGCTGAAAGGTGAAGTAGGATGAACACCTCTTACCATACACAAAAATCAACTCAAGGTGGATCAGAGACCTAGGAATAAAGCCCAAAATCATAAAAATCATCAGAGACAAGGTAGGATCAAGCTTAGAAGTCCTAGCTCATGGTATAAAAAGGGACTAGACAGCATTATGCTGAGTGCACTAACTCAATCCCACAAGGACAAATAACGTATAAAACCATTATTGTAGAGTACGTATAGGGATCCAAGGGGGAGGAGGTGGAAGCAGAGATATGAGGATGTGCGGGGGGTGGGGGAGGACTAATCATGGAGTTGTACAATTTGATGGGTGGGGGTGAGAGAAATTGGTAGAATATGTTCTGGAAAACAATGTATTCAAATTTTATAAATAAACTAGTATAATTAAAAAACCACCAATCTGCCTTTTGCAGATCACACACACACACACACACACACCCCGACAAATACAGCCAGAAATATGCAACCAGGAGAGGATAAATTTGAATGAATGGGATCTGCCAAAGATTAAATCCCTGTGCATATCAAAAACATTTTCCAACTGGGTGAAAAGAAAACCTTCTGTTTAGGGGAAAAAAACCCCCAACATTTAGTAATAGAATCTCAACAAGGGTCTCATATCAAAAGTTTACAGAATCCTCTAGGGCCTCCACAAGAAAAAGGCTGATAGCACAATCACAAAATGAACAAAAGACATGGAAAGACCTTTCACAGAGGAAGACATTCGGATCACCAATAGACACATGAAGAAATGCTCACAATCACTGGTAATAAGAAAGATGCAAGTCAAAACCACAATGAGATACCATCTCACCCTAGTAGCAGCAGCAAAGTTTAACATAAGAGCAAGTAATAAATGTTGGAGAGTATGTGGAGAGATTGGAACTCTCATACACTGTTGGTGGAATTGTAAAATGGTACAATCATTCAGGAAGGCAGTTTGGTGTTTCCTCAAATTCCATACGACACAGTTATTCTGCTGCTTGGAATGTACCCTGAGAAAATGAGAAATGAGACACAAATGGAGATTTGTACATCAATGTTTATTGCAGCTTTATTCGCTAACGCAAGAACAGGGAAACAGCCAAAATGTCCAACCATAACCGAATGGATTGAAAAATTGTGGTATATTCACATGATGGAATACTATGAAGCATGCAAGAGAAATTATTTTGAAAATTATTATTTAACTTGAGAGGGACTGGGGAGCATTATGGTAAGTGAACTAACTCAGTCTTACAAGGAAAAATATTGTGTAAGGTCATTATTTTAGAAATAGAAGTAAAACATGTATGAGGATCCAAGTGAGGGAGGGTTGGAGCAGAGGGGTGAGGAAGGGCTGGTGAATAATCACAGGGTCACATAATTTGATGGGGGGGGGGGTAAAGGAAATGGGAAAGATTCCGTGTGACAAAAAAAGTATGTGAGCTTAGTAAGCAAAGCAGCATAAAATAAAAATGTATTAAAAATAAGAAAAAGAGACAGGATGCATCCCTAACACACCCTTTACCTGATTTTGAAGCATGCAGTGTTTCCTTCCTCTGTTCTGAGGACTGCTTCCTGGTCTGAGTATAAATTTCACATGAGCATAATCAATTGTTTTGGGATTCCCATTCTCCTCAAAGTCAGATGTCATATATATGTAACATATGTATACATTTTGTCATATGTATGACAATTACATCTATCTATCTACCTATCTATCTATCTCACAAATGATATTGTTGTTGTTGATTGCCCTTGAGTCGAGCACAACTCATAGAGACCCTATGAACAAAAGGCCTGAAGCCTTTCAATACTATTGTTTCTCAAAGTTCATAGAGTTTCCAGAGGCATGCTGTTTAGGAAGTGGATGCCACTTCTGCTTCCATATGTATATTATTAATATATCTGACAAATACATATATATCTGACAAATATATAAATGACATGCTTGTTGGACATATGGCTTCTGAAAATAATCTTGCAGTTGGTGCTTATTCATTGTTTAGATAACATCTCTTGATGATCAAGAGTTTTTAATTTTTATTCAGTCACATTATTGCCTTTTGCTTTTGTTATTATATTTGCTTGTTTGTTGCTAAAAGCTAAGCCTGATGACATTATGTCTCTGCATTTTCTTCTAAGAATAATATGGTTTTAGGTTTATACATCAAGAAAACTTAATCCATTTGAATTTATTTTCACGTATGATATGAGGCCCGAATCCTGTTCAGTTTTTCTGTGTGTGGAAGTCCCCTTTCCCCAGCACCATTTATGGAAGAGACCCCATGTAAAAAACCCTGCTGATCATAGATGTGTTCTATTTTTAAAATGAGGCAAAATTTACATAAATTACAATCTGACCATTAAAAAAATACATAATTCTATGGCATTTAATGCATTCACAATGTTTCTCAGCTACCATCTTTTTCTAAAATAAACTTATTATTTACTTCTCACCACTCCTAAGACACTTTCACTAGAGTACATTCACGATTTAAAGAGACATTAAGTTCTTCCTATGTGCCAGGTACCACGCAACGGCTGGTACGTGAAGGACCACATCGAATCCTCACGGTAGTCCTGTGCAGTTAACTGTCGTGTGTGTGTGTGTGTGTGTGTGCGTGGTCAAATTAGATCTGACCGCTACAGGAGATTGTCCCTCCTTCAGCAGAGTATCTGGTGGATTCGAACTGCATACCTCTGGGATTGCAGTGCAGCTTCCTGCCACTAGGACACCAGAGCTTGCCTAACTGTCCTCTTTTACAGATGATAAAATGAGCAACCCAAAAATATTCAAGAACTTGCCCAAGCTAGCAGCACAGATGGAGGCTGGATGGAAGCCTGGATCCATCTGGCCCCAAGACCCATTTTCTTCTTTTCCCACTACCTTGGTTCCTTTTCTTCATAATGCACTCATTTCCACCACCTGCTCTCATCCATAGAGAAGTCTCTGGAAGTTCCTGCTAATGTCCACCTATTTGCAGGCCCTTGCCCAGCAGAGAAGAAATGGCTGTCATCTGATCTTCCATGCTGCTCTCTGCGCCCTGAACTTGATGCCTATAAACAGCAAAAAAATGTGTTTGTATATAGCTTGCCATTGCCCAGGTGAATAGCAAAGAGAGCCTCTGGAAGAACTTGGCAGACTCCTCTGTTGTGTTAGGTTGCCTTTGGTGGCAGGCCCTTTGTGGGAACCTGAAAGAGTGTGTCCATGTGTTTCCTGATCTGAGTGGTCCTCAAAATGCACTTACAATTGTTCATCTTCTGTCCGCATGGAAGAAGTCTGTATGCCTTCTCTGGAATCATGTACTCTTAGTGGACATTTCCTAGTTCTGGCCACTCAGTATCCCTTCTCCTTGCTATTGTGCTAACACCTGATTTCATCTGGGATAATTTCATCTCCTAATCTTGGTGGATAGTAAACCAAAGCTCTAGGATTTCCTGAAGTCAGGGAGAAGGCATGAGTCTGAGCCACACATATCAGAGACTTTTTCCAGGTCATTGACATCCCATCTGGAGTATCCTGATGTGACTGCCACTTGAGTGGTTCCCATTTTCCGGTGCCTGGAAATGGCCTAGTTCCACTTTTGATCATGTTTCTCTTCTGGTCAATTCTGTGAGATTCTCATTATCCTTTTTAACATACTCCCTCTGTCTATCTCAGTTTCTGTTGCCTATTCCTCATGAGCCCTGATGGGTTAGGACAGAGACAAATGAAAATGCTTTCTGCTGCACACAGCTCTGTGAGGAGGACCTCTGGCACCAAAAGCAAATATGAAAAGTCCAAATTTAATACCAGGAACCTTTCAATAACTCCTCTCCCTTTTGCTTCTCTGTTGACAGGAGCCTGCTTTTGTCAAATAACTCCTTCTCTTAACCCAGGGGGTAAATGGTAAGTGGTCTAACACAGTAATAGTGATTTTATTCCATTTTTTTGCTGATTCGTTCAGGCATGGGTATGCGACTCAGTCTGGCCTACAGGATTTACTGTTCCCCTTTTACAGTGAAGGGGTGTTTTCATCTGAGTTTCTGGGAAAGGTTTTCTTTGCTAATAAAACTATTCCATACCATCTAACATCATGTCTGACCAGGACTCTGGAACTGTGGGGAAGGCTGAGAAGTGCTTGGATCCTTAACACCACTGGATTTCTGGGTTATTCAGCTTTGAAACTATTCTCAACTCGACTCACTGCCATCAAGTCGATTTTAACTCAGTGACCCTCCATCAGATTTCTGAGACTGTATATCTTAACAAGAGGAGAAGGCCTGCCATCTTTTTTTTTCCGAGGAAACACTGGTGGATTTGAACCACTCAGAGATGTGCAGCCTTTTGGCTAGCAGCCAGCATGCACTAGAGCTCCATTTAAATGACTCTACTTTCCTCTTTCAACAACCTTCATTCCAGAAGTCAGAAAATCAAAAGATGTGTTGCATTGAGAAAGGATGTAGTCAGGGACCTCTCTAAGGTGCAGAATAACAAGGATATTAGTTTTAAGACTAAGGTGCACCTGACCCAAGCTATGGTATTTTCAACTACTTGCTATGCACTTAAGAACTTGCTAGTGAATAACGACAACAGAAGAAAACTGATGCCTTTGAGTTGTAAAGCTGGAGAAGAGCACTAGAAAACCCATGGGCCACCAAAAGAATGAACAAATATGTCTTGGAGAGAGTGTAGCCAGAATGCTCTTTAGAGGTTAGAATGGTAAAACTTCACCTCCCATGGACATGTTGTTAGAAGGGGCCAGTCCTTGGAGAAAGACACCATGTTTGGAAAAGTGGAGGTTCACTGAAGGAGCGGAAGACCCTCAATAAGATGGACTGACCGTAACTCTACAATGGGGTCCAGTGTGGCAGAGATGATATGGATGGCACAGGATATGGCAAGGCTCTGATCTGATGTTCACAGTGTTGCTATGAGTCGTGGCGGACTCGACAGCACCTAACAACAACAACCACCTTCTCCTGAATGACTCCCTATTGTTTAAGCTATATGTGGTTAAGTTTCTGTTATCTCCAGTTCAAAGCATCCTCACACACTGTCAGAGCTTCAGATCAAGTCCTGGGATGGCTGCATGGTCAAACAAAGGGATAGAAAGAGGCTGAGAGAAGGGAGAATCCAGAATATCGGGACAAGCTTGTGATGGCTCCAAGCAGCGCTGCTTATGAGTGCTTTCCTGAAGCCAAGGTGAGCCCACGTCTGAGCCAAGTAGATCAGAGGCTCTCAATACTCTTCTCCAGCACCACAGCTCAAAGGCATCAATTCTCTTTCTATCCTCCTTAGTCATTGTCCAACTCTCTGATGCATAACAAGTGATAGCAAAGACCATGGCCTGTATCAGACGCACCTTAGTCTTCAGAGAGACACCATTACTCTGAAGTACTTTGGAGAGGTCCCTAACATCAGACTTTGCCATGGCAATATGCCTTTTAACTTCCTGGCTGCTGGTGCCAAGAGTGTTGACTGTGGAGCCAAGGAGACTAACCGCAGACTTTCCAATCACAATACATTATTTGATTTCCTGGCTGCTGGTGCAAAGAATGTTGACCGTGGAGCCGAGCAAACTGAAGCTGTGAACAATCTCAATCTCTTCACCATCTTTCCTGATGCTGCCAATTGGCCCATTGGTGAGAATCTTTGTCTTCTTGACACTGAGCCTCAATCCATTTCGGAGGTTGCAGTCCTTGACCCTCTGTAGCAAGCCCTTCAGGTCCTCCTCAGTTTCAGCAAGCAGGGTTGTGTCATCTGCATAACACAGATTGTTGATAGATCTTCCACCAGTCC
Organism: Elephantulus edwardii; assembly: GCF_000299155.1. Taxonomy (NCBI): domain Eukaryota; kingdom Metazoa; phylum Chordata; class Mammalia; order Macroscelidea; family Macroscelididae; genus Elephantulus; species Elephantulus edwardii. The sequence goes on from NW_006399799.1 coordinate 14,269,856, forward strand.
TGATGCCATACTTCTCCTCATAGAGCCCAGCCTACCGAATAATCTGTTCTGCATACAGGTTGAAAAGGTATGGAGACAGGACACATCCCTGGCATATGCCACTCTTAAATTCTTTTTTAAATTTTAATGAAACTTTGCAGAGACTTAGGGTTTTCAGTCAGTCATTGCTGCACTTTTCTCCCTGCCCACTTCCTCACCCCCAATTCACTCTTCTCCTTGAAAAGAAAGAAACACTCTTCCATTTTTATACAATCCGTCCCCCCAAGTCCACTCCACTGTGCAGCCTTCTGGACTCCTGTCATGACAATAATACCCAATCATTTATCCCTTTTATACAGTTGGTTCTCTCTCTCATCCTGACTGGATCTTTTAAGGTTCAGATCTGTGAGAAAACACAGTTCTGATCTTTCAAGCCAACCACTTGTGGTATTTGTTTTGTACCAGCACCAGGTCACGAGAGAACAGATCTTAGGTCCTCGGTCTCTGCCATCACAAAGCGCTTCAGGTTTCTGAGCTTCGGAGGAGAGAGGAGCTCTAACAGGCCTGGGAAGAACAAGCAAGCCTGGGAGGCCCTGAAGAGGCAAATGGCCAAGACCAGAACTCGAGCCTTGTTGATTGTGAATCCAAACCCGACAGCAACACTAACAAGGCAGGTCCCCTCCTTGTTCACACAGGAAGCTGGAGAACCAAATCTTCAGGCAACGTTTGCCTTGTAGCAGGAGAAGGCTAGGAGGCACGAAGAGGAAAGGTGAGCTGGTAGGTCAGGCAGATCTGCTTTCAGATGGCAGCGCTGATCCTAGGAATAGCTTAAACCTGAAACAGTTCCCTGGGAACTTTGAGTCTCAATATTCCCGAGCTATAAAATGGTGCTCGTGATGTCCATCTTGAGTGGTCTCCTGAGGGCTGAAGAAAGATCCTCACTAAGTACCTTATTCTTGGTGAAGGAGCGCTGGTGGTATATGTCGCACTGTTAACCAAAAGGCCAGGGGTTTGAATCCACCAGTTGCTCTGAGGGAGACAGCTGGGCAATCTCCTCCCATTAGGATTTACAGACTCCAACACCTGATGGAGGGTTGCTACTCGTTAGAACCGACTTGATGGCAGTTCTCAGCAGTGATCCGTTCCGTTTGGTCCCTTCTGCTCAACTGCTCCGGCTGCACCTTGGAGCTGGCTCTCTCTCAATGCCAGAGATGACCTCTCCAAGCCGAGCAGCCAGTGCTGGCCTGGCCAGTTGCACTGATGCTCACCACGTGGCTGGCAAGGGCATGAGCACTCTCGGCACACTGGAATAAATACAGGGTCGAGCACCTGATTCCAAACAATGGGCTATTCTGGGGTTTTAATTGCTCGTCATGGAGGAGGCAGGCTCTGGGCAGTGACCAGCTCTGGAGGGTGAGGACAGGCAGCAGGCAGCAAACAGTGGAGCGAATACTTCAAGGTACAGGTGCAGAAGCGCCAGCCAGCAGGTGACACAGCTCAGAGTGTCTGTTGGAGGAAGCAGGAAAAGCCCACGGGGTAACTCCCCTGGTATTGAAGCCCAGAGACAGGAGCACTTTATTCACGGCGTCAGCAAGCATTCATCAAGCTCTGACCCCAGGCTAGGCTCTGTGCTAGGTCTCAGGGACCTCTCTGCTGTGGAGGAGGCAGAGGTGACACGTGCGATCACAGTACCTTGTGACAAGTGTCAAGAGAGACACAGGCAGAGGCTGCAGGCACATGAAGGAGGAACGCCCTCCTAATCAGATGAGTCATTCATTCAATAAGCATGGGCTTGGTGCTTACTGTGCCAAGTACTGTTCAAATAAAGAAAAAGAAAGGCACAGTGAAACGTGGTCCCTGCCTTTGTGGGGTTTACAGTTTCACGGGAAAAGAAGTCTTAATAACAATAAGAAGAATAAAGAAGCATATGTGGTGATGTCAGGGGGTACAAATGCTGTAAAGAAAAAGAAGGTAAAATAAGGGAGCTGCGGTTTTGATATACTGTCGAGTCTGAACCCATTCACAGCTGACTCTCCAGTGGGTTTTCACAGGTAGTAAATCTCATGGGAGGACACTGCCCATCTTTCTCCCATGGAGTGGCTGGTGGATTAAAAACAAATACCTCTGGATTGTCAGTGTCATTCTTTACCACTAGGTCACCAGAGTTCCCTAGATACGGAGTTCGAATCCATTAGCTGCTCCGTGGAAGACAAATAGGCAATCTCCTCCTGTGTGATTTAGTGCCTCTGAAAACCTGCTGGAAAGTCAGTCATGATCGGTTCTGAATTGATGGTGCACAACAGCAAGCAAAGGGACAGTGGATGCCTGTGGCTGGTCAACATATTAGACAGATGCTATGTTTAAGGGCTGATGGAAATGACTGCAAATGAAGTACAACGCAGAGTAGCCAAAGCAACGACAGCCTGGGTCCTCTGAAAGAAGAAGAGCGGAAACCAAAGCACAAGATGGCAGGCCTCAGGAGTTCTCGGCAAGGAACTCACGGCAGAGCCTGGGCTTGTGAGGTTTCTTGTCTTATGCTGGAGCTGGTTGACTCTCTGCTAGCACCGCCACCTCTAAAGTATGATAGCCTTGTCCCTCTAGCCACTCCAGGGTCCAACAGGCCAGGCAGCTCTGCTAAGCTGGGGACCTGGGCCCCTCAGCCATCCCCACCTGGTTTGTCAGTCATCCATGCTGGCCATCAGGCTTATCTTCCCCCCCCCTCCCCCAGCAAAGCCTGAGCCTGCGTGTCAGGGAATGAGCTGCATGACCTTGACAAGTTTAGCAGAGCATCAGTCCAAACTGGATGTTCGCTTTGCTCTGGGAGAAGTAAAGAAAGGCATAGTAAGCCCACAGGAGCCCGTGGTCCCCGGCACGAGGATAAGGGCGAGCGCCTTCTCTTTTTCCCTCACTTTCCAGCCCACGCCGGGCCCCCAGCCAGGCACCACTCCTCGGTAGGGTTCTCATGGCTTCCACACTGACCCAAAGGGCACACGTTTTCATTTCTGTGTCTGCTGCTGGACTCCAATGAGGGAGCCAGCACCTGGATGTGGTCCCTGGCTCCCAACATCCATGGTGCTCAGCTTGAGGAGGGACACTCAGTTGCTGCTTGATAAGTATCTTGGATGCAGCTTCCAGTCAGGAAAGTTGAAGAATAATGGGTGCGGCAAATAGCCGGTGTGGTCACTGATTGATAGGCTGGAGGTATGAATTCACTGAAGGTGCTTTGGAAGAAAGGCCTGGCAATCACTTCTGAAAAATCAGCCACTGAAAAACCTATGGAGCACACAGGAAATCAGCTTAATGACAATTGGATGGACTGTGCAGGCAAAGTCTGGTGAATGATCCTGAGCAGGGAAACTTTTATTTTGTGAAACAGAATTCTCATGCGTGCTCAAAGCTGTGCAAAATGACATGGCAGCTTCAGCCTTTCAGAATCACAGCTCAGGAAAAACATTCACTTAAGGTGAGCCTGTCACCTGGGACTCCTTCCCCCAGGTCCTACCTCTAATGGAAGCCTCCAGTGATGGGGACTCACTATCTGCTGGGCAGTCATGCCATGTTTCGGCAGTTCTCAGCAATACAAACAGGCACTGTCAGTTGTTTTCAGACCTGTCATGCTGGGCTCTGGAATGCAGAGAAATGAGTGGGTGAGAAGTACGTGGGGTGGGGGGCGCTGGGAGCTGTGCAGTTGGAGGGTGGGAGGGTGCTGGGGAGCTGCGAGCAGCCGGAAGCGGCTCCGCTGGTCACTGGGGGAGGGAGCTCTTCCTGCTGGACCCCCTCCACAGGCTGTCAGCTCTCTTTCCCAGACACACTCCCACTAATGGGGCCTGCTCCGCTTGTGGCTTCCAAGCCGGCCCACCCTTCCCGCGCGGGTCGCCTCCTGCCTCGGGCTGCTTGGTGGCTGGCTAGACTGAGGGGCCTAGGTTCTCAAGCTGTGATGTATGATTTATGATCCGATGAGCTCACCAGCTCAGGGAGGAGGGTGAGGGCGAGGGGAGACCAGAGGAGGGCTGGTTATGGATTTTAACCCTCTGATATTACTGGCTGGGAATCTGACATCAATAATTCAAGGTGGTGGGGGCTGATGAAAAGGTGAACTGAATGAGAAAGGACAGTTACGAATGGAGGCAGGAAAGAGAAAGAGTGAAGGAAAGGAGAGAAGGAAGAAAGGAGAAGCAGTAGATGCATTTTGCGTGCCTTGCGTGCCTCCCACGTGCCTCACAGCAACCTAGAAAGCAGACCAGAGTACCCACTGAACAGATGAGAAAACTGAGGCTCAGAAAGGAAAAACGGAAGTTTCAGAGGCAAGGGGATTTGAATTCAAGACTGCTGACTCCAAAACCCAGGTTCGTTAGCAGCAGCTGGATTCTGGGGTGTGATCAGCTCTAGGAGCAGAGAGGGTCCCTGCTGGTCTCAGAACTGCCATCCAGGAGTGCTGACCCCCACTCAGAGTGGCCATGCACAAGATGAGTGTGGAAGGCTTGGCCCCTCGGAGAGAAACCAACCCTTGGCCTTCTGGACAGCACCAGAACTTTGTTGCTAGAGCTGAAAAAATTAACTGCTATATTTAAAAGCATTGTTCAGTTGCTATGGCAACAGAGGGGCTAAGAATAATATAAAAAGAAGATGATATGCCAGGTTGTCACTGGCAACCCAATTTTAAGGGTGTGTATGAGTTTTAAAAGAGCAGGGGGAGGTGGTGAAGTTCAGACTGTCGCCCCTGCCCCCTATGGTGTCATCTGCCCCAAGGACGTGCCCAAGGAGCTGAGAGGCCTGAGTCCTCAAGGGTCTGCCTGCACTGGAGAGCGGCTGGGATGTGGCACGTCCTGGCCCTGAGCCTAAAGATTACGACTGGTGACTCTCAGTTTCCTAATTGCTGTCCCCTCCTGGCAACCACTCACTGCCCTCCCCCAGCTGTGGAACCCCAGCCGAAGGCACTTCTCAAACAGATGGCCCCAAAATAGCTGGTTCTCCGGACCCCAGGGCTTTCAGCCAGCCTGTCTGCAGACTCCCTGGGGACAAGCAGGGAGGACAGATGGTCGGGAGAGAAGAGCAGGAGCCAGACTGATCGATCTGCAGCTGGATGTCAGGGTTGGGAGGCCACTGGGGGCAAACCCAAGCATGGGTGATCCCAGGTTTCTATAAAGAGTCCTCGAGAGATGCATGTGATCTGACTTGGGTCTGGGACTTGGAGTGGGACCACTTGGTCCTAGTGATCTGGAAGGGGCCACAGCGGGGACAGGAAGGTGGAGAGCGACTGCAGCTACTTGTCTGGGCTGAGAGAGAAGACATGGAAAGAACTGGGTGGTGCAGAGACAGGCAAGTAAAACCCCTCCAAGCAGTTCATTAACAGGCACGCTTGGGAAAGAGGACTGCTATCTTTACCTCTGTCACTATGTGTGACAGGAGAGAAAGCTTTGGAGTCGGCTCCACCAGGACCCACCCAGCTCTGTCACACACTGCAGGCTGCCAGAGCACCTAGCATCTCTGAGTCTCAGTCCTACAACAAGGAAAATGGCCCTGCCTCGCAGGACAATGGTAAGATTCTCATAAACTAGCTAGGCACACAGGAGGCCCTCACCCAGCAGCCCTGCCCACCAGGAAACCCCTTTTCTTTGGCATTTCTCTATATCAAGTCAGTACCAGAGACCATGGAGATGGCTGCACAAATAAATGAGGGTTAGGGGAGTGCCGGTGTAAAGTGAGGGGCATGGAGTGGTGAAATGGGCTTTTTTTTTGGGGGGGGGGTTCAGGGAATTCCAAAGAACAGGAGCCATTTGAGCTGGGGCTTGAAGAATGAGGATGAGGGGGAGAATGGAGGGCATTCTGTGTAGAGGTGATAACTTCAACTGACGAAGAAAAGTGGGAAAGCACCTTGGGGGCAGAAGGGATCTTAAAACCTGTGAGAGGTTCACTGACCCCGAATCTACCATCAAGGAGGTGCCTGTCAAGAAGGGAAATGCTCAGATCTGGGTTTCAGAAAGTCCCTGGGAGGCTCTGGAGGAGAGCTGGATGGGACTGGTAAACCTGGACGGGATAGATGAACAGGCAGGCAGGCTCGCAGAGAAGACAGTGTAAGAATCTAGGGTTAGATGCAGACGCTCTCCCTCTTCCTCCCTGCTCTGGCTGCCCATGCATAGCTACATCTAGACTCTCAATAATTTCTTAGCAGGAAGAGAGAGTTGGAGGGGCCGGAGGAGGAGGGAGATGCCTCCCTGTTGGGTGTGGTCAGGGAAGGCTTCCTGGAAGAGGGTCAGGGGAGGGAAATCTGGGCAGATGACACAGCATGAGTAAAAAACATTGAGAGGAGAGGGGTCTTGGATGCAGCTGAGGTCCCTGCAGGACACTGGGGGGGAAATGCTGGGAGATGTGAGCAGGGCTGGGTCACAGAAGGCCAAGTATTCCAGGAAGAGGGCCTGGTCACTCCTGTGGGACAAGGGAGGCTGCAGGGAGCCATGAGGAGCTGGCAGGACAGCCAGGCTGGCTAGATACTCAGAGCCTCCCTCTCAGACATGAGATCCTCCTCCCTCATCTGGGCATCTGAGTGCCAGCAACAGGTAGCTGACCTTGGGCAGCACGTCACAGAAATGGCCACATTTATTCAGCAAGTGCTCAGGATTCACCAGAACATAGCCAGTTCCTCTGGAACCTTACTGCCCAGCACTTGGCCGTCTGTCTGGGCCACAGAGACGAAACTCCCTTTAGGGAGGAGCTGTCACTTTTGGCTCTGCCCTCTGAGGGCACACAGTTCTGGTCTCCAAACGGCTCAGTACCTGGAGAATCTAACTTGTGCAAAAATTAATGGGGCCTAGCAAATGAGGCAGCCTAGCAAAGTTTGGCCTTTGCCCTTCTTACCTTCTGTTTTCAACAAGTATTTATTGAGCAGCTACTATGTTCCAGGTACTGTCTAGGAATGGAACCAGACAGAGAAATCTCATGTCTTCTTGGATCTCAGATTCTAAGTAAGAAAACTGGCAACAGCCAAACAGACATGCAGTCAGGCAGTGTGTTGTTTTTAGGTGCTGTTGAGTTAAGTCATAGCGACCCTATGAACAAAAGATCTGAACCCTGTCCTATCCTGCACCATCCTCACACTTCCTGACACACAAGAGCCCATTGCAGCAGTCACCGTATCAATCCACCTGGTTGAGGGTCTTCCTCTTTACCACAAAGAAAAATAAAATTAATCAATTTGAAGTAGGAACAAGAAAGTGACCAGAGAAGGTGTTTACAAAGAGGTGGTCAGGGAAGGTCTCTCTAAGGAGAAGCAAATATACACAAAGTGCCTAGCATAATAAGGGCTCCCCGACCTCCAAATGTCTGCTGTTGTCCTAACGATTGTTAGTGAAACTGTAGGAAATAGGTGTCTCCTTGTAGTAGATGGAGATTGGAGGCTACTGGGAGCTGAACTGTTGACTTGCTCCAGCAGCAGGGTTAGTACAAGAGGCCCTAGGCTGTGTTTATTAATTGGTGGAGAATAAGAGTTATTTCATTCTTGCCTTAAATAGAAATGTTTTGTGTGCAGCCTGGAAAGTGTCCCCTCTAACTCTCTCCTTCTAGCTATCTTTCTCTTACACACACACACACACACACACACACACACACACACACACACACAGTCATGGACTGAATTTCATCCCCCTAAAGTACATGTTTATAGTGATGTAATGTGAAATCTATGTAATGATCCCTGTGACCCCTATATGCCAAATAGTTTTAAGAAGATTAAGGGTGGAATGTAACATTCTTTAATCCCATCACAACCTTAACAGGGCATAAAGGGAATTCCTTAGGGTGTGGCCAGTAATACCTTTCATCTCAGTAGAGATAAAAGGAAAGAAAATTGAGGGAACCCAAGTATTACCACAAAATCATTGCCAATAGTGGAGTGCATCTTTTTGGACCCAAGTTCCTGCCAGGCACATGGAGGTTCCTTGGAAGAGATGGACCTGCAGATGCTGAAGGAAATACAGACTTTCCTCCACAACTAATGCACAAAGAGGCCTTCTGCTAGAGCTGGTATCCTGAATCTGAACTTCTAGCCTCCTAAACAGTAAGATAAGAAATTTTTGTTTGTTAAAATCATCCACTTGTGGTATGTCTGTTATAGCTGAATTAGATCACACACACACACACACACACACACACACCCTTTGACCCAACCTAGGGCAGTGGGCACTGAGGAAGCTGAGAGGGCTTTAGGAACCTTTAACTGAGGATTAAAGTGCATGTGAAACCGTCAATCTTGGCAGCAAGTCTTGCTGGAACTGTCCACCTACATACAGGATGTGAGGGTGAGTCTCCTACTCCTGTCCTCACAGAGCCCCTGGCCAAGTAGGACTGATGGTGAAAACACTCTTGATATGAGAGAAAGTGAGGCCAGGTAGCTGGAATTGGAGGCCCTGAGTACCCTGTCCTGGTTAAGTACAAAGACTACACAAAGAACAGCTGGGCAACCCAGAGGACTTCATGGAGGAGGAAGAAGATAATTGCACTTGGATTTTGAAGAATGGGAAGATCTGAACCAATAGACTGTTTTGAGGGTGGGAACAGCTTTGAAAGCAAAGAACAAAATAAAACAAATATAAACCATAAAGACAATGGCACAGAAGCTGGAACTGGTAGGAGTGTAGGACAACAGTGAAAATGAGGGCAGATGGAGCAAGAAGTGCCCTATTACTTTCCTTTTTAATTTTACCTCAAATATACAACAATCCTTTCATTCATATAAAGATATAATTTATCTAAAAAAATAGGCAGCCCAAGAGAATAATTTCTCTGGCCTCTGCCTCAATTTTTCCATCTCCCAAATGGGTGTCCTTGTCATTAGAGACTATCCCACTGTTAAAGTTCCTGGCCAGCAGAAAGTTACTATGTGGTCTACACTGTTCAGTGAGGTTGAGGTGGGGGTGGGGGTGAGCGGCCAATTGCCTTGCCCCCACCAGGAGATCTGAAGCTAATACGAAAGCTCTAGAGGGTCCTGGGATATCCATTTTGGGGGCAAAAAGATAGAAATGATGCCGTGACCAGTCTCAGAAGAGTCACACAGAATCCTTTGCTCACTGTCACCTCAGTCCCACAGTATCCCCACATGGTAGCATGAGTGTTTTCCTACCAACACTGGGGAACTAACCCTTGAAGAGGTTCGAGGTCTTGACTGAGTCCTATACCTAGTTAAGTAGCCGAGCCAGGATTTGAACCAGGGCTGTATGACACCAGGACCCTAAGTCCTTTCCGTCACACCAAATTGTGTCTTGTTTCAAGTCCCACAGGTCAAGAGCAGAAGTCAAGGGGGAAGTGACTGTTCCCAGCCACGCAGTCTGAGTTTAGAGGGTGGCTGGGGACCAGGCTCCTCTCCAAACATACAGCTTCCCTAAGACTGGACTTTCTTGGACTCTGGCTTTGGCTTTAGTCAGATGTTCCTTCCAAGCCACCTCCGGTCTCTCTGGTTCCTCCTCTGCCCACCTTCAGACACTGAAAACCTTCTAAGTACCAAGGAAGGCTCACAATTAGCACGCTGAGCCCAGTGAACTTGCTTCACCATTTCTGAGCAGGCTCGTGGGGCATCCCCTAACCCCAGACAGCAACTCTAAAAGTGACTAATGAAGAAGGGAAAAGCTGGAAAATCTTGCAAACAGATGGCTTACTATAATTTATTCACAGGATGCTACCCCATTTGGACATACCTGGATCAACTTTGACGTCACCCGGAAAGCAACATGTTCATCCAGCCCTGGCTCACCTAATTCAAGCACCGAATCTCCCACATGACACTTCCAGCTTTTCCAAGACTATTTTGTCCAATTTCTAGGCAAGGTGTTGAAGGAGCCAGTGCTAGGATCTGACGTCAAAATATCTACTGGTTAGAACAAGGTTGTAGATAGACAGGTGCACTCAGAAGACTCCTTGCTATCAAGTTGGGACCCACGCATAGCTGATACTTCACTGGGTTTTGGCGGCTATAAATCACATAGGAGAAGACTATCAGTCTTTCTCCCACAGAGCAGCTGGTGGGTTTGAACCCTCTGAGAGATGTGGCCGTTGGGTTAGCAGTGCAATTCTCTACGTACTAGGCCGTCAGAGCTCCCTAGGTGATGAACAGGTTAATTAATAATGTTAACAGCAAACACTTAATACCTCTTAGGTGTTTACCTGTAGAAATTCATTTAACTCTTCCAACAATCCTACAAGGGCTGTAGTGGTGGCCTTGTGGTAAGGAGTTGGTTGAGGTGCAAACCTAAAGGTATGCAGTTCAAATCCGCCAGCTATTCTGCAGGAGAAAGATGGGAAGTCTCCTCCTATGTCATTAACTATCTCTGAAAATTCAATGAGAGGTTAGCTATGAGTCAGTTCTGAATCGACAGTATACAAACAACAATGGCATACAGATGAGGAAGCTGAGGCACACGGAGGGTGAATAACTTCCCACGGTCGTTCAGCTCACACGAACAGTGCTAGCAGCCGGCTCCGGAGTCTGCATGCCCAGCTCTGGCCTGCATTTCCTCTCAGTACACAGAGGTCTACAGAGAGTTAAAGTCCTTAACAGAGCTGTGCATTGGGTAGTAGAAAGATGGGCAGGAGTAATTTGATAGGGGAGGAAGAAGCATAAGTTTTTTTCCAAAGGAATAATGCCTGAACTGGGCTCCCAACGATAGAGTCTCATCACCTCTGAAGCCTAATGAAGCTGGCAGTGAACACATACGAAAAGTTGTCAAGGACCGGCTACCCATGACCTCTGCTTTCTCCACCTGAGCCCTAAAGGCCCAACTCCTTCTCCTACAAACTCCTGAGCTCTCAACCGTGTTTCCTCTACAGGGGGGCCCACAATCTGCTCTGTGCCAGCTGTAGACTCCTCTGACCTCCCACTAGCACCTCCCTCCCCTTGTCTCACTCTCCTTTCTCATGTCTCCAGCTCCTCACACAGGCCAGGTGCTTGTGAAATATTTGTTGAACTGACACGAATTTCCTACAGATGTGAGATCTACAAAAGACGAGCTTATTTTTCTTTCTTTCTCTCCTTGCCTCCTTCGTCTCTCCCTTCCTCTCTTTCTTCTTCACTTTCAGTAGGTATTTATTGAGCGTCCATTACACACAGCAGGAGAGATACAGTGGGAAACGAGGCACTGCGTCCCTATTCTCCCAGGGTCTCCAGAGGAGTCATACAAGCAAAAAGACAATCGCAGGCTGTCAAGTGGTGTTTTTGGCTCAGGCCAACAGAGCTTTATGAGCACACAGACAGGCATTAAGCCAGTCTCAGCCGGCGTGCAGGGAGCAGTCAAGAAAGGCTTCCCAGGAACGGCATCTGAACTGAATCTTGGGTGGCATTGGTCATTGTGTGTCTGTGGATGAAGGCGAAGGTTAAAGCCAGAATTTTTTGAAAGAGGGAATGACATGGCCAAAGGTATAGAGGCAAGGGGCCGTATCACACATTTTTATGATGGCAGACACGTGGAGCTGGAGAAGGGTGAGGATGGAAGTAAGGCCAGATCCCAGTGGCCCTTCTAAGTCATTCTAAAATAATTCTGACATTTAACCCTGGAGGCAGGAGGTGCTGTGCGCAGACTTGTGTTTTCGAGAGACCTCTGATGCGCTACCGGGTTGGAGGGGAGATGGTGGCAGTTAGGAGCAGCCACAGTAATGTAGGTAACGTAAGGCAGACAGTGGTTGGGGAAAAGAAGACATACCTGCAAAACTGGCATCAAGTGGGTGCCATTGTCTTTGATGAGGGGGTGGGTGTAGAGGGAGACATGTCAAAGATGCCATTTGACTTTGGGGCTTTCCATTGTCCTTGATCCCCCAGGTCCCCTCTGTTACTGCCCCCTCATCCGAGTACTGCAATTGGAAGTCATGGAATTCTTGGGGGAAACCCATGAAATACTAAGCTTCTGTCTCTATCACATGAGCTGAGAACCAATTCACCAGCAGAAAACGAGCCTGCACTGTAACAATATGACCACACACACATCCCACAATTAAAAAAATAAAAAAAGCATGATTGTAACAGTAGAATTGGCTGATTCTGAGATTTCTCATTAATATTTGTTTGTTATGTGTGCATTTTATTGCTTGTAAACATTCATTAGCTGTCAAACAGTAGCAGGTGCCAAGCGCTTAAGAAAATCCAATGGGAGCAAACCAGAAAATTGAGATAATTAAAAGTAATACTTCTGATTTCAACTGAAAACTGGGAAGAGACAGATACTGATTTTGTTTAGTGGGGAAAGCGCTCAGCATAGCCTGCAGGGCACAGGGTAAGGACTGGAAAGCAATCTATGAACTAGCTGGTGAAGAGAAATGACCAACAATGAATGCTGCTTGGTCTTTCCTGGAGATACTAGCAGCTGAGTGGCAGGAATGGAGAGTAGCTAGGCTTTCTCAGCTTCCTTCCAATGTCACCATCTGCCTGCACACCCTAAGAATAGCCTTTGGTTTCTCCTGGGACCAGCCTCAGGTGCAGCCTAATCATGACTCTTCTTCTCCAGGTTTACACGAATACTACCAAACGGTATGTTGAGCTGGGCCATGTAACCAAAGCCCTTCCATTATCACCCCAGTTTACAAAGGAGGCAGCTGAAATGCAGAATCACCAAGTGACTTGCCCAAAGTCCCACAGCAGAGGAATGAGAAAGGCAGAAGTGAAACTCAGAACTCAAGACTCTCTGCCAGATAATGCTATCATCTTTGCATGAAGCAGCTGACTCCAAGCAGGATGGGTACATAAAAGGGCACCTCTCAGGATCTGAAACAGCACCCCTAGACCCAACACACTTCAGGAGAGCAGAAATGTAGCTGGGCTTCCACCCTCGTTCCACCTATCCTTAGTGTCCCCCCTTCTGTACCAAGAGCTTCTCCCAGTTAGAGGAGAATGATGAGTCCTTGTGAAGAAACTCTCTTGAGCAGCAAGAGAGCAGAGAGATCGAGCCACTATTGCTGGGAGGGACAGTCAAGCTTCACAGACGCGTACAGACCTGCCCGATACAGGAAGGAGATTAGAGACAGCTTAGATTAAAGACCCAAGAAGACAGGACAGAAAATGAAATTAATAAACAGCATCTGCATAGGAATGACACGTGCCCCAAAGTTAAAAATCTTCCTCAACCCCCTCTTCCAGTGACCCCACAGGGAAGATGGGTACTTCCAGAGTTCTGTGCTCAGATCAGCAACAAGTGAGGGCATGCTATCTCTTCCTAGACAGACTTGATGGCCTGACCCAGGGCTGCATAAACAACTAGGTTGCATGGCATGTTCCATAGATAATATATCATTGCTGTTACGTACATTTGTTGTTGCTATGTATCACTGAGTCGCAGCCGAGCATGGCAGACCCTCCAGCAGGTGTTGAGAGGCAGTAAATCACACGGGAGGTGATTGCCTACCTTCCTCTAATGGAGTGGCCTGTGGATTCGAACCGCATGCCTTTGTGTTGGCAGCACAATTCGTTACCACTAAACCACACGAGCTGCCTTTGATATACCATGTTGTTTCTGTTGTTGCTGTGTGCCATTGAGTCAGAACCAAAATGATGAAATTTTAAAATCATTTCACTTTTGAATTTATTTGCTATAACTCAAAGGATTAAAGACTAGCTCTGGTTTCTCAACAATTGTCTGCAATCTAGGAACTTTACACTAAGTGTTAAAAAAAGTTTCAGTTTTATAAACCAAACATAAAGCTATAAACATTAATTTTGATGAGAAGCTTTTGTATTTTGGAGACAAAACTTTTCCATGGCTCAAGCACTTGTAGGAGACAAAACTTTTCCATGGCTCAAGCACTTGTAGGCAGATAGATTTTGGGCTATGTAAGCCTTTGAGAAACTCGTGGGCACATGCTGTCTCTTTGACAAATACTTTAATCAACTGAATTAGAGCTGAGATCTGCATACATGTATGACTCCAAAACCAGGGTTCCTTCCTAGATCTGAGGCTGCCCCAGGGGTTCTCCAAGGTGTAGGAGGGAGACTGCTTAACATGGCTTGAAGGAGCTCTGGGAATGCTGTCCTTTGAACAGCTATTTAAAGCAGCAACAATGCAGTAAGTGATACATTATTGGATGTTAGCACTATATGCTCTCACTCTTAACAACCCCCTAGCTGCTTTCTTTGAGGGATGAGAAAACTGGAGCTTCCTTGAAGTCCAAGCCAGGGTTGGAATTGAGAGAGGTAGGTTCTGGAGACCGACATCATGACCACTCTCAGGCTACAGTGGGGACATCACGGAGAAGCCTGAGTGCAATGTTCAAACAGCTCTGACAGAAAGGAGAAGGAACTGGTTCCTTTGGGGAAGGCCAACTCTAGAGAGTAGACATGAAGCAGACAGCCACACCTCACTAGAGGGAAGAACTTTCCAGTAACTATAGTGGAGTGGGATGCCCTAAGCATCTTGTCTTCAGATCTGCATGGAAAGCCAGTAGTCTCTTGCTGTACATGGGGGTGGGTGGGTGGATACTTGCTCTGATTTATACCAACAGAGGCCTCTTCCAGCATTAGGGGTGGAGGGGACATAACTCATATACTTTCTTCCTTTCTAAGAGTTACCTCCTTGTTGGCCTTGGTGGTTCATCATGGAAGACAGAGAAGACAAGCCTCCCTCTGGCTGGATATGAGCTCAGTGAAGACTGTTGGGTAGGAGGTGACAGAAGACCCAGGAGACAAGAAACTAACCTCATAGTCAGGACCTGGAGTTTTGTTGTCTTTTGCTAGTTAGGGAGCTCTGGTGGCCTAGCATTAAGGGGCTGAGCTGCTGATCCAAATGCACGTGATTCAAATCTACCAGCTGCTTGGCAGGATGGATCATTCCCTCTCATGCAAGTTACTGCCTCTGAAGACCTGCTGGAGGGTCAGCTATGGGCCAATCCTAACTCACTGTACATAACAATAGTAACAAGTACTATTGTTCACAGCTTTAGTTTGCTTGGCTCCACAGTCAACACTCTGGGCACCAGAAGCCAGGAAATTAAAAGGCGCATTGCCATGGGAAAGTCTGCTGTTAGGGACCTCTCCAAAGTACTGAAGAGCAGTGCTGTCTCTCTGGAGACTAAGGTGCATCTGATACAGGCCATGGCCTTTGCAATCGCTTGTTATGCATCAGAGAGTTGGACAATGACTAGGGAGGATAGAAGGAGAATTGATGCCTTTGAGCTGTGGTGCTGGAGAAGAGTATTGAGGGTACCATGGATTGCTAGGAAAACAAACAGATTCATCCTGGAGAGGGTCAAACTGGGCGGCTCCTTGGAGGCAAGGATTCTGAGGCTCCGTCTAACATACTTTGGACATGTAAGGAGAGACCGGTCCTTGGAGAGGGACATCATGCTTGGGAGGGCGGAGGGACAATGCAGGAGGGGAAGACCTTCTATGAGGTGGATTGATTCAGTGACTGGGGTAATCGGGATGGTGTATCAGAGACAGTGCGATTGGCACAGGACAGAGCAGAGTTTAGGGCTGTTGTACATAGGGTCGCTATGAGTTGCAAGCGACTTGATGGCACATAACAACAACAAACTAGTTGCTTGAGTTTTACATCCATGAGTGCATTTCCTCCTCACTGCCTCGGAGGCTGATTAGACAGCTGGGTCGAATGATAAAGCAATATGTAGGTAGCTATTGTTGAGTAGACTTCAGCTCATGGCTGCTTACTGTACAACAGAATGGGAATCATCTGGACCTGCATTGCGCTCACAGTGGCCGGCACGCACATGCTCACATCCACTGCGGCATCTGACTCCCTTGACCTTGGCCTTCCATGTCACAAATGGCGACATCCTCCTCTAGTCACTGATCTTTCCTAATGATACACCCAAAGCTCTGAGTGTGCTGGGAGCCACGGCTATGTTTACAAGTCCCCCAGGCTCTCCTGTGGCTTTAGACAGTCTACATCGCCTCTGTGGCCTCAGTTTCCGCATCTGTGAAATGGAAACAGACAGGCCAACCTTCCATAACACCCAAAAGTTGAGCAATATTCTATTGTGGTTCACAAGATTAATTTTTAAAAGATTTTTTAAATTGAGATTTTACCGAGAACTTGGATTTCCATTCATTCATTGTTGCACATTTTCCTTCAAGCCTCTTTTTCTAGCCTCTTGGTCCAGAAGCTCTGCTGAAATCTGACCACCATGGGTTAATGCGTTGGTAGCTGAAATAGTACTCAGCAGGACATTAACCTGTAGGCCATCACAGCTCAACAAACTGATAGATTGTGGGAGGTTAGTGTATCTGTTTCCATTTCATAGGAGAGGAGACTGAGCCCTGAGAGGCTAAGTGGATTCCATAAAGCCCTGGGAGAGCCTGGGGGCCTGTAACCACGGCGGTGGCTCCCAGCACCCTCAGACCCCTCTTGTGCCTTTCTTGCAGATGGACTGACTCTTCTGCTGGGGATCCCAGGAAATGGGGATGAACAGAAAGGACGGCGTTGGGGTGAGTTGAGGGACATACTGACAGACGGAAGTGAAAGCAGCATTGAAAAAAGGGAACGAGGGAAGAAAAGCAGAAACTAAAACAAGTGACAAAGAAAACGAGAGTATCCAGAGGAAGTGGCCGAGGGTGCAGCGACGCCAGAGGAATCCCCCGCAGACTGGTGTTTCCTCTCATTTCAGAAGACAGGGGTGGGAGAGGGTGCTGGGGACAGCTGACCAACTGACTCTTCACAGCTTGGGCACGCGCCAGGCAGGAGTATCACTGGACGCAGAGCCTGGAGACCACGTTGCTTCCTGCCAGGTGATCCTGGGACATTGTTTGGACAATGTTGGGACCATGGTTGAACTTCAATTCCCTATATAAAGCTGGGATACCCACCCTGAGCCCACAATGTGCTGGGAGAGTCTCCTGATCCAAAGCCCAGGGTAGGGCGGACAGCCCCTGGCAGGCCCTGCACAGTGCAGGGGATGAAAGAGAGGAAGCGCCCAGAGCTGCAGGCTAGCTGTGTGGGAATTCCTGGGAGGAGGGGAAGGCATCCACTGCCTTGCCTCATTCCTTGAACAAACATTTATCCTTCACCTACTGCTCCATAACTACCCCACCCATTGCCTGTCGCTTCATTGTACAATGATGCTTTGAGTGTTGCTGTGATGCCTGAAAAGATGCCTTTGGTTGTTTCAAGCAGCAGGGTCGCCCACAGCAGCCAGGTTTCAGCTGCAGGTCTTACTCCCGGTTAAGCACTCTGCAGATGGGCTCCTGGCTCCTTATCCCAACTCTCCCACCTGGTAGCTGGGTAACCCTGACTGCTCCAAGGCTCCTGCCTCATTGGTCAACAGGCAACAACATGAGCATTTACCTTCTACGGTCACTATGAGCTGACATCAACTCACAACGGCTTTCTAGGCTTGTGAGGATTAAGTGAGAATGGGTAGTCTGAAGGGTGCGGCTCTAATGTGTCTCTCTGGTGGCTCAAAACTACCAGTTGCTCTGAGGGAGAAAGTTGAGCAGTCTCCACCGATTACGATTTACAGCTTGGGAAACCCGAGGGATGCTTGCTATGACTCGGAGCGTGTGGGTGTGTGTACAGCACTCTGTACAGAGACAGAGATAGATACAGACACAGACAGAGACACAGACTCAGCAGCCTCCTGGCAGCAGCCAGCCTAGAGGGGAGCTGGTGACTCTCCGAGGTCCTGATCAGTTTTGTAAGGACAGAGGACGGGGGCACCTGACAGCACCGCATATTGGGCAGGGATGTGGTACTGGCTCTGCCAAGGAGAGAGGAACCAGGGAGAGCAGGTCAGGTGGCAAAGCATCAAGGGTGGAGGGCATTCCAAAAGGATGAGCATGCACCGAGGCAAGGAGGTCGGGCAGAGGGTGCAGCACTGGGAACAGCAGGTGACAGATTAGACCAGCCTGTCCTGATAAGTGGGAGCCCCTTCAACCCCCAATGACAGCTCTCAGACTGGTTCCAAGGGTGCTAGTGGAATGCTTGTGTAGGGAGCTGCTGCTGACAGCCCTTGGCTGTCGAGGAGGCTTTGAGGGCTGCCTTCTACAGACAGACCTTTACTCCTCGGGCTCTGATGGCTCCAGGCGGACGTGGGGAGTTCCCCTAAGGGGTGGGCATAACCCTTGTGAACAGATCTGGCTTCAGAGGCTAGAGTAAGGGCAGCTGCTGCCGTGAAGATGTCACAAGGTACAAGCTGGGTGCAGGGAGGGGTAAGGGGGTTTCTCCGCATGCATTTGCTCAGTGCTGAGGGCCTTGTTTGCATACAGGGCATCTGTGGCTCTGTGGTCATGTCACCTGCCCATCGCCTCCATGTGTCTGCAGTCTCTCACTCCATCACAGCCCCTCTCCCCGTGGTGATGGGGGTTGCCCAGGCTGCCCCAGTCACATGGTACCCAGGAACAACCAGAAATCAGGCCAAGGCCTCTACCACCTTCATGGCTGCTGCTGACTTCCCCAAGTATCAGTATCTCTACCTGTAAAATGGGCATAAGAATTCTACCCACCTCCCAGGGTGGTGGTGGGGATGAAATGAGATCCTGGAGAAAATGTCATTAGCAGAGGACAAGCACACAGTAGGTGATCCATGATTGGGAACCCTGCTAAGTGAAAGGCTGCCGGTTTGAATCCACCAGTTGCTCTGTGGCAGAAGGATGGTTCAACTCCTGTAAAGTTTTATAGCCTCAGAACAACAATGGAGAGTCACTATGAGTCACACTCAATTTGACGACAGTGGGCTTTCTTCCTCATTCATCTCCTCCTTACCATTTGATGGAGGGCTCGGACTTCAACCACTTCTACCCCTCACCAAGTTGTGTATCTTGAAGTAACTCACTCCACCTCTATTTCAGCCCACTCACCTGCCAACTGAGTGAAAACCGGACAAGTGCTGACCTTTAGGAAAAAAGGTGCAGCTGGCAATGTTCATCCCCACTGTTCCCACCCTCATTCTTCTAGGCACCTTGTACCGCTCAGGACTCAGAACTCTTCCTGCTCAAATGTGCTATTAGTGACAGACATGATATCAGTCATTTACACGTTAGTCTGAATGAGCCCTCAAGAACTTTAGGTTTAGTGTATTCATTAAAAAAAAACCAAACAAACCCCATTCTACTCTCAATTCCATTATCATTTCACAGAAGGAGAGAATGAGGTGAAGTGAGGGAGAAGTGTCAAAACTGAAATCATCATTTTATAAATAGCAGAGAAGAGGGCTGGGTTTGAGACCAGAACTAGTGTCTTATAGCCTTTAGGATCTCACAGCCGCTGTCCCCATTTCTCTGGTTATTTCAGTTTTACTGTAGGTCAGTCAATCCGTCTCTAATTGTGTTAAAAGGCATTGAAAGACCAGGGAAAAAAGAAAAGAAAAATAAATGTATGTTCTTTTTTATTTTCTCCTCATTATTATTTTTTTAATTTTATTTTATTATTTTGTGTGTGTGTGTGTGTGTACCGTCAAATCAGATCTGACTAGTACAGGAGGAGATTGTCCCTCCTTCTCCAGCAGAGCATCTGGTGGATTCGAACCGCTCGCCTCTGGGATTGCAGTGCAGCTTCTCGCCACCAGGCCACCAGAGCTCACCTCATTATTATTTTTAATTGGTTTTCATTTAACTATTCATATACAATTTTAAAATATTATTAATTATAACTGATCAATGCAATTAATTACAATGTCTCATTCAACTCTTTGCCTTTCCCATCATCCAACCAATTTATTAACTTTTGCTCCTCTCTTCCTTCTTTTTCATCCCTTTTTGCCCCCAAGATTGATTCTGTGTATAAACCTTTCCTTAGATTTTCTTTTTAAGCCAGTCAATTATGCACATTTTGTTACATATAGTTAACTATAATACCTACAATGTCTGATTGCCCATTTGTTCCATATTGTTCTTCCCTTCACCTATTCTGACAGTGTTCACTGCCTGTCCATTAATTTTCTACTCCGATTCCCCCACCCCACTGGTATCTACTATATTAGATTGACTTTCTCCATATGTAAACCCTTTCTCTAGTTTTATTTTTTTTAAACAGCAGGTATCTTGTATAGTATTTGTCCTTATATGGCAGAGATATTTCACTCAGCATATTGTCCCCTAGATTCGCTGTCAAGGGCTCACTCTTGGCTATTTAATCATATGTTCTATACCTCATACCACTTCAGAGAAGAAGGGAGGCAATACAGGGACCATTGTAGCCATCAGAAGATCTGGTGGCATAGTGCATTCCATGTTGTGCTGGTAACTAGAAGGTTAGCAGTTTGAATCCACCAGTTGCTCTGAGGAGACTATTAGGCAGTGTCCTCTCATAAAGTTTTATAGCCTCAGAAACAGTGACAGAGGAGCACTGGCCATGAGTCAGAATCAACTCAACTTTAATGAGTTTAGTTTGCATTTTATCTTCCAGATGACGACATTAAGGCAGAACGAGGGCAAGCTGCTTATGGAAGGCCTGGCAGCTAGTTGGAGCTGAGTATGCCTGTCCTTAGGAAATAGGACTACAGAGTAAGCCCTTTTGCTTTCCCATCAGAGTCCATCTACATTCTCAGGGCATCCACCAGGAGAATAAGCAGCTCACTCTTATCCAGAATCCCCTTTTATCTACTAGAAGAGGCTTGGCCTGATGCCTTGGGGCTGACAAGGCTCAGCTCAAGAAGGCTCCAAATTCAGCGAGCCCGGCAGCCAGCCTCCGCCCCACATCCTTCTGATCCTGACCAGACTACTTCTCTGCAACTGTGAGGTGGCAGGTAGAGATGCATTGATCCTCCCTGACCTGGATGCACCAGGCCCGCATGCACTGCTCCAGTGTTCCTGGTGGCCTTGCTGCGAGCCTTGCTGCCAGCTCCCCCCTGCTCCAGGAGGCTGATGCTCAGTCAGCCAGCTCCTCGTCGGCACTCACTCCTGGGGCAGACCCAGGCCTGATGGTGCTGGAGCAGACCCATGAGGGGGCCTCGTGGGCTGCTACAAATGCTGTGCACTAATGCGCTGGGGACACCAGAGTGTAATCTATCCAGGCCGTTCTCTCATGCTCTCTGCATGTTAATAATGCATAGGCAGCCGGCATGGGCCCATCACAGGCTTGAGGTCAGATGGCATAAGGAGGCTTCTAATGGTCCTGATTATCTGGGGAAGGCTCCCAAGTGGGATGTGGGCAGCATCGGCGGGAAGCCAGGATTCCGGGCACTCAGACCCCACAGGTGCGAGGCTGGAGGAGGGGCAAGGAAACAGCCTTTTGAATCCAGAGTCACATTCAGGGGATCAAACGAGGTGAGTTGAAGCTTCTGTTAGGGGGCTGGGAAGTATTTTTAAAGAGGAGCAAGGATCCAATTCCTAAAGGCAGGCTACAAAGAAAGGGGGGGAAATCAAGAAATTTAGAATTGAGAGGAAACTTGTCAAAATCTCCCCTCAGTGACACCTGCATCAAGTAGCACTGCAGCAAGCAGCAGGAACATCTCCAGAGACAGGACACTCACTACCTCCTCACCTTCTTCAAGCAGGTCTGCCTGGAAAACAGGCAGTTACATAGCATGGTCAAGAGAGCAAGTCTCAATGACAGCTGGTTGAAGGAAGAAGAAATCTTGAATTCTAATATTGAGATCTTCTCTGCACTCAGGCAATCCAAGATCAGCAGCCTGGTAAGCTTTGAGAATCCAACATGGTAACAAAAGCCCTTCCAGAGCCCACCTTGAGGCCCCCAAAAGCTCCTATGAACCCTGAAACTCCAGGCTCAGAACACGGGGTGAATAAGATAGAAAAATCAACTCATGTGGCGGCTGCTTGTGGAAGCCAGACTCTAAGATCTCTCCCAGGGATTCTCATCTCCCAGCATTCACATCCACAAGGTCCCTCCCATACTGAACGGGGTTGCTCTTTAAATAAACAGTAGGCTGTTGTAGAGACCAGGAGTATGACTTAGGCTAGACCATAAAAAGACATTCTGGCTTCTTCCTGCCTTGCTCTCAGTTTGGTTACTCTTTTGGGGAAGCCAATACCATATCACGAAGACACTTGGACATCCGATGGAAGGAACTGAGACTTCTTGCCAATGGTAAGCAGTGATGTTCCAGACATGTGAATAAGCCATGCTGGGAGTGGGTCTTCCGGTCCCAGTTAAGTCTTAGGATGCCTGCAACCTCATGAGGAACCTTGAACTAGAACTGCCCAGCTAAGCTGCTTCTGGATTTCTAACCCTCACAAACGTCTAATACTTTAAAATGCTAAGTTCTAGGACAATTTACTACAAGCAGTAGTTAGCTCAAAACCAGGAGACAGATGAGTAACGCTCTTGGTCAGGCTTGTTTCTCTGGGGAAGGTTATAGCCCTAGACTAGGCATTCTGGGAGTGTGTACAGGCTCCAGGAGAAGTAGAAATATTGTCCTAGTCCTCTTGGAGGTCCAGGGCCAGGAGTAGAGACTGATGGCAATAAACAGCAGGTTTTACAGAAGAATTCTGGATGGAGAGAGACTGTGTGGAGGAGACCATGGCACAGTTAGAGTTGGGTGGCTGAAGTTAGGAAAACAAGAAGTGATATTTTCCAGTGACTCTAACATTGGTGCTGTGTCCCCAGAAGAACCTCACCTGAGATCTGACATTTGGTTGTGTACTGTCAAGTCAGAACCTATCCATTGCTGACCCTCGAGTGGGTTGTCAGAGGCAGTTCTTCACACAGGAGGAGACTGTCCGTCCCTCCACTGCGAAGCAGTTGGTGGGATTCAAACTGTGTGTCTTCTGGATTGCAACGCCGCTTCTTGCCACTAGTCCACCAGAGCTCCCAGATTTTGGTACACAAATAATGGTACATAAACATTTGTTTGATGAAAGCACTGAGTGGACTCTTGGCAAATGGTGTCAGAACTAAAAGTTGAGGCAGTCCTTTTTAGCGACCCATAGAAGGTGGACTGTGTAGAGTACAGGGAATCCAAGAAGACTGCGTGAGGCCAGCCCTGGGAGAGAGGCCTGACCCAGAGAGGGTGGAGATGATGGGACATGTGGCTCAGGAGGGGCTGGCTCTACCTGGAGACAGGAGTCAGAGGATTCACAGGAGGAAGCCTGAGCTGCCAGTGAAAGGCAGGGAGAGGTTTCCCCTTTCCCACAGTGAGTTAAGGACTTTGTGAAATGGCATGGCATGGGGTCAGGAGCTAGCCTCCCTGGTGCCTCACTCTTTGTCACCATACTGTCCTCTCCACAACACCCTCTTCAAGGCCCAACATGGCCACAAGGCTGGTTTCAGGCCACTTTTCTGCTCTCAGGGCTTTATCCTCTGATTTCCCTATTTCCTCCTGAGCCCTGGTCCCCTTTCCACTATCTGACACAGGAAACCTGGCTCTCAGTAGCTGTGGATCTCAGCTTACCACAATCCTTAATGCTCGCAGTCTCTGCTCCCTGGCCCAGACTCCATCCTGCAGGCAGTAAGCAGATGACGGTTATGGCTTTGCTCCTGCTGCCCCCTACCTAGCTCTGTGTTCTTCATTTGGGTCTTTCTGCAGATGCAACACCCTTCTGCCCTTTTCACAGAGGCTGCACCCATCAGGCCTGGGATGGT
Organism: Elephantulus edwardii; assembly: GCF_000299155.1. Taxonomy (NCBI): domain Eukaryota; kingdom Metazoa; phylum Chordata; class Mammalia; order Macroscelidea; family Macroscelididae; genus Elephantulus; species Elephantulus edwardii. The sequence goes on from NW_006399799.1 coordinate 14,293,294, forward strand.
CACTGTGTTTGTCACATGCGCTGCCCAGTGTGGGGCAGTTTCCTCTGAGTAGCGAGTAGATTGTCCTTTGGCCTCAGAGACCAGTACATTGGAATAGAGGATCTACCATGGACTCTAGCTTTGCAGTCTTGGTCAGACAGTTAACCTTTCTGAGCTTCATTTTTCTCATCTGAAAAATGGAGACAATTATATCCATTCACAGGATGGAACCAAGGAGCTGCCTGGTACATTTGGTGCACAAATTGTTACATGCTGCCAAGTCTGAACTGACTCATAGCTGACCCTCTAGTGGATGTTCTGAGGCAGTAAATCTCATAGGAGAATGCCCAACCTTCTCCCGCAAAGCATCTGGTAGATTTGAACTGTGTGCCATTAAGATAGCAGTGCAGCTTCTTTCCACTAGGCCACCAATGCTCCCAGGATTTGGTACACAAATATGGTACATAAACATTTGTTTGATGAATGTGCTCAGTGGGCTATTAGCAAATGCTTTCCGCCATCCCCTTCTGTGCCCAGGACCCCAGCTAGTACTGGCCAGTCAATGATCACAAAGCATTGTTAGGACTAATCACTTGTTGCCAATGGAGTGTGTTAATTAAACAGGAAAGTCAAGAGACCAAGAAGAAGATGGCAACTATTCTATAAATGAAGGAAGTAAAGGCCTCATGGAGGCTGGATGGGGGATGAGAAGAAGAGATGAAAGAGCTCAACTAAAGACACTTCGGAGCAGAGTCACTGCTAACTGGTCTCCCAGTTTGGAGGGGCCTGGAGGTAGCAGAAGAACAGAGGAAGACATCCACAGGTTGGTCTCAGGGGCTTGGGGGACTGCTGATAGCACCGAGTGGCATGTGGAATGCAGAAGTAAAAGCAAATTTAGGACTGTGCTCTGTGACAATAAAAATGAAGGAAGGATGCTTTGGAGTTTGGACTGCCAAGACAGGTGCTTATAAGGCCTTCAGGACAGATTTTTGTGATACCAAATTCACCCATTCTCCAGTATCAAGATATTGTCAGCTCACCACTGGTGAATAAGTTGTTTAGTATCATGAAAGCTCTCAAGAAGTTTCTAGGTGTCCAAACATTTAAACATCTAAAACTCTTTGAAGAAAGCATTATTATTATTATCTGCATTTTGCAGATGATAAACCTGAAGCTCACAGAGGCCAAGTCCCTTGCCCAAGAAGTTACTATTAAAGCTGGAACTGGAACCTGTTATGACGAGCTCTTAGTGAGAGTCTACTGAATGGTAGATTCTTCCACATTCACTAGCACTCAGGACAGCGACACATCATAAGAGGGAAGCACATATTTACTGTGATGATGGGGGTGATGACAGACGTGCTGGGGATGGGGAGGAAGAGGAGTGATAATGGGGACGGCAAGGGGAAGGATGGCGAGGATGGGAACAGTGAGGACGGTACCAGTGATGCTGGCAAGAGTGAGCAAGAGGACGGTGATGATGTGGATGGTGAGGAAGAGGAGTGATGATGGTGATGGTGGAGATGAGGAGGAAGAGGATGGTGATGGTGGGGATGGTGTGGAAGATGGTGATGATGATGGAGATGGTGAGGAAGAGGATGGTGATGGTGGGGACAGGGAGGAAGATGATGATGATGATGGAGATGATGAGGAAGAGGATGGTGATGATGGGGACAGGGAGGAAGATGATGATGATGATGATGGAGATGGTGAGGAAGAGCATGGTGATGGTGGGGATGGGGAGGAAGATGATGCCAATGGTGAGGAAGATGGAAGTGGAGATGGGGATGGTGAGGAAGAGGATGGTGAGGGTGGGGATGGTGAGGAAGATGGTGATGATGATGGAGATGGTGAGGAAGAGGATGGTGATGGTGGGGATGGGGAGGAAGATGATGCCAATGGTGAGGAAGATGGAAGTGGTGATGGGGATGGTGAGGAAGAGGATGGTGAGGATGTGGATGGTGGGATGAACGAAGCTTCACTTCTGTCGTCTGACACAGTCTATGTGACAATGTCTAGAGGAGGGTAGTAATGTTCCTCAAACTGTGAGGAAGCTGAGTGGCAGTCAGTCAGATGTGGGAGTTTATCATGAGTGATTAACCCATGTCATACAAAGCGCCTTTTCCCCACACTTGCCTGTTCACTTGCTCACTGTTCAAAACTTAAGAGTGCCCAGCCAGACTCTGCCGTGATCCCTCCCACAAATGAGGCAGCTCCTATCGTTTTGTCCTTCCGCTCGAAGGGGCTGACGCACTGGGGCTCTCTTCCCAGGTCAGTCAAATGCGACTCAGCCCTTGTCAGAGGAGAATTAAACCCATCTCTGCCTCTCTGCCAGCACACGGCAAGTGCCGTGACAGGCGGATGAAGGAAGTCTGCGCTGCTCCCCAGCCACCCACATGCTATCTAAATTCACCGCCAGACAAAGCCTTCTCTTTGTCTTGGTGCCTCCCTCCCTCCCTGTCATTCATGCTCAGGGAGATTTCATTTCCAGTAAGTGGAGGCTGGAGAGAGAAGAAAGCAAGTAGGAGAAGGGGGGTAAAAAACAGGGGGGGAGGCAATAACATTGAATCAGGTCCAAGGTTTAGTTGTCAAAGTGACAAGTCATAAAAAAAAAGAAAAATTGTAGGCTGTGTGGAGGAAGACACATGCCTCTGAAGAGAGCACCTTTCTGTGCTCAATGAGGCAGCATCTACACCAGTCAGTGCCCACCCAGGGTGCCTGGGATCCAATGGTTATCACAACAATCCTCCTGTTCCCACTAACGAAACAATCTGGACTTGTTCCACGTTCTGATTCTGCCCTGCTTACGGGCATCGAATGCCTGGGCTTAATGCCTCCACAGCTGTTATTTATGGAAACAGAAGAGTTTTCAGTCATCAGCTGGTACCCCTATGGTGTTCAAATAGCCTCCCTCTGCCACATAACCTGGAAGGTGCTTCTGCTGATGACATAAAAAGCCACCTTCCCTATTCAAGTCCCAAAAGCGTCTCGACCCTGGAAGAGGTTGATGGGCTAGGAAGGATAGGACTCCAGAGACACAAGGATCCTGGGGTTAGGAGAAGGACGGTGGGCCCACTGTCCACCCTCTCCAAGCAAAGGCTGCCCAGACAGCACAGTGCTATCTAACCAGGAATCCTGAGAAAAGTAGCTTCTCTGGGCTTTCGCCTCCCCATATGTAACATGAAAAGGGGGAATGACGTCCTTTCTATGCCCCATGTATACTATGAACATTTACTACAAGCTGAGGCAGTTTTAGGGGCTATTTAATTGTTGTTGTTGTTAAGTGCCATCGAGTCATAGGTGACTCATAGTGACCCTACGAATGAAAGTCCTCAACACTTGTGTGACTTTCATCCTTTCTCCAAGTTAATAGGGTTTCTTGAGGCAAGCTGTTACGGAAGTGGATGCCACTCCTGCTTCCAAGCTTGTTTTAATCAGGGCGTGCCACCAAACACTGTCTGCTATTTAATCGGGTCATATATTTATGAGTCACTCAGCAAACATTCACTGATTCCCAAGCTCAGTCCTGAATGTTACAGGGTAAGGAAGTGAGGAACACAGAGAAATCCAATCATATTTCCTTGAGCTGGGGTGGGGGGTGGGGAGGGGGAAACCAAAACTAGTGGCCTAATGCATTTTTAGGGAACACCATCTGGTGGCTTAGTGGTAAAGAATTTCATTGTCCAACCAAAGGTAGGAAGTTTGAATCCACCAGCTGCTGTGCATGAGCAAGATGGATAATCTCCTATGCATTCTACTGCCTCTGAAGAGCCTCTAAAGGATCAGCTATGTGTTCATTCTGACTCAACAGCACATAACAACAACATGGTTTTTAAAAATACAGTATGTTGGAGATGATGTGGAGAGATAAGAACTCTTATACACAGTTGGTGGGATTGTAAAATGGTACAGTCACTCTGGAAGGCAGTTTGGCATTTCCTCAGAAAGCTGAACATAGAAATTCCATATGACTCAGCTATTTCACTGCTTTGAATATACCCTGAGAAAACGATAACTGAGGCACAAACAGAGACTTGTACACCAATGTTCAAAGCAGCATTATTCACCATTGCAAGAACATGCAAACAGCCTAAATGTTCAACCACAATTGAGTGGATGGAGAAATTATGGTACATTCACCCAATAGAATATTACACAGCACACAGGAGCAATGATTTTGTAAATCACTACTTAACTTGGGAGGGACTGGAAAACATTATGTTGAGTGAACTATCTCAGTCCCATAAGGACAAATACTATTTAAGACCATTATTGTAGAAATAGATAACTAGTAGAGCATATGTGAGAATCCACGGGAAGGGAGCAGAGGAGTGGGATGGGCAGGGGGAATCATGGGGTAACTTGGGGTTTGAGGAGTGGGTGTGGGTGTGTTGGAGAGGTGGGGGAGATCCAGTGTGAGAAGAAATGTATACAAACTTTGTAGATAAACCAGTGTAAAATTTTTAAAAAAAAAATTTCAAGAAATAAAAATCAAAACAATATAGTGAGTAGTTTCCCAGTTGGACTGTGCACATTATGTACGTACCTCTGGTGGCCTAGTTTTAAAGAGTCTTCACTGCAATCCCAAAAGCACAAGGTTCAAATCCCCCAGCTGCTCTGCAGGAGAAGGTTGAGCAATCTCCTCTCGTACAACTGCTTCTGAAAACCCACCAGAGGGTCAGCTATGGGTCGGTTATGACTTGATGGCAAAAAACAACAACTACTAATGAGGGCATATTATGTACAAAATGTGGTACATCTACAGCTGTAAGGATCAGGATTAAAATATTTATTTTGAAGAGAGACAAAATGCAATCAATAACAAATGCTGCTGTTGTGTCCGATCAAGTCAGAACTGACCCTAGCTGACCCTCCAGCAGGCTTTCAGAGGCAGTTTGAGCTCACGGGGGATTAGCCAACTTTCTCCTGTGGAGCAGGTGGGGGATATGAACTGCATGCTCTGGAGATGTCAGTGCAGCCCCCTAAGCACTAGGCCACCATAGCACAATTCAATCTGTAACAAATAGGCTACAGAAAATTCCACGAAAAAAGAAAAAAAAAAAAAAAGAAAATTCCATGTACCCTGAATTCCTTGGAGGGTGGATCTTAAGTGTCTCTTCACCACTTGTAATGGGATTGATGTCATTTTTGTTTTTGTTAGGTGCTGTAGAGTACGACTCATAATGACTCTCTGAACAGGCGATTTGAATCCTGCCTATCTGATGTCATGGAATGTGGTGTCATTAGACCACAGCATTTCATGGAATCCCTGCAGTACCCCACCCATATGATGCCACTCCACTTGGAATGGTCTTTGAACCACTGAAGCCTGTTTTTCTTTGGTCTTCCACTGCTGCTTACAGAAGAAAGAGCCCAGATCGATGGCACTGACTTGCATCCTCCAAGTGTAGCATGCCCAGAAAGCCCATGCCACTGCTGCCCCTGCCCAGCCAGGCCTGTGGGGATTTCTGGGCAGCTCAGAGCAGGAGGATTTCAACACAGAAAGCTGGATATCACGTGCTCAGAGCAGTTGGTGGCAAATGGGGAACTCCAGGAAGTCAGGCAGTTGAAGACAAATGCTTGGAGCTAGGCACCTTCAAAGCTGAGTGAGGTCAGTGTGCTGGGGAGCAGGGGGCCATCACACTGGGGGCCCTCCACCCAGGAGAGAGCACCAGCACTAGCAGTAATGACAACACTGTCTTGGTGACCACCCTTTGAGAAGTGAGCATGGGACACTCTCTGGGGCTCAGAAACAAAGAACAATATGCCTTCAGTTACACAGCTCAGAGTCGGGCTGCTCCCTGTTCCCTGGCCCACGCCTACTATCTCTGTCTCTCTTGGTCTTAAGCAAATCACTTGATCTCTGAGAGCCTCAGGAGCCCTCATCTGTAAATTGCGCATCATTTTGGCCATATATAAACACACAGGATTTTATCAGGGGCCCAGGACTAGGAAGCGCTTTGTAAAATTTGAGGTGCATTCAGATGCAGCTGGATAGGTTAGGAGAAGAGTCTAAAAAAGACCCAATATTTCACAAAGCAGAGAAGTAATTTCCTTAGCATCACATAATCAAGAAATGGTAGGTCCAAGATTTGAACCTAGGTCTTCCAGTTGCAATTCCCGTATTCACTCTCCTAAACCACATTGTAGCCCACAGACGGGATGAAGAAATGCACAGGCTGAGAGTGTGGTTCCTACCTGTGCTTCTGAACCCCACACCCCTGACCTCATTTCTCTGGTGGCTACTCTGCCCTCAAGGCCATCTAGAAAGGAGGTCTGTTGCAAAGTCTGTTGGGGATCAGAGCAGCCAAGTGGCAGTACACCTCCCTGTCCCTCTGTATCTCTGCCAGTGCCCATACACAGATACATCTTGTGAACCTGGAATGGCTGGAACCTACAGTGGCTGGAAAAGGAGGCAACTCACTTGAGTAGCTCAATAAAGTTCTGGAATGGCACTGCCTACTTATCGAGTTCTGGTAGAGAACACCTACATCAATGCTTTGGGGAGCAAAGGATATGGAAGGAGGTGAAATAGCATGCATGAGTGCCTGCTGTGGGCAAGTTGTTCTTTGTGCACTTGTTTTTATCCCATAAATGTGGGGACTGGGGAACTGCGGGGCATCAACTTCAGGTTCTAGGGCAGGCTTTGCCATTTATGCCCAGCTATGTGACCCCGTTAAACATTATGTCTCTTCATCTCTGAGGCTTCTAGGAACCCACTTTCAGTGTCTGTCAAAGAGCCCTCTCAAATGCCACTTCAGCTGACTCGTGGTTCCTTGTCTTAAACAGGCAGGAGCACAGTGATGGTGACAGCTCTGGGTGAGGGTAGCCAAGGCCACAGAAGGCGCAAAGCAGCAGAGGGAGTCCTGTGCTTGTCCAGAAGCCAGCATGCCTCACGCTTCTCCTCAGATTCAGCCAGCAAAGGTTAGGAAAGGAGGAGAGGAGCCATCTCCTGGTCAGCCTTTCTGTCAGCCCTGGCTGCCTATGTGCTAAGTATGTGTAACTTATGTGCTGTCACATACACTGTTGTTGTTGTTGTTGTTGTTATGTTGTTAAGTGCCATCAAGTTGTAGGCAACTCATAGAGAGACCCTATGAACAAAAGTCCTCTACACTTGTGTGTCTTTCATCCTCTCCCAAAGTTCATAGGGTTTCCGGAGGCAAGCTATTACGGAAGTGGATGCCATTCCTGCTTCCAAGCTTGTTTCGATTGGGGAGCTTCACCAAACACTGTCCACCATGGGTAACCATTAACGCATTTGACACATCAGTGTCCCAGTGTTCAGCTTCACAGCAAGCACAAGTTACCGCTATACAGCAAGTGGACACACCAGGGCTATACGACCTAGAAGAATGTTTGAACAAAAACAATGAAAAACAGGCCTGATTAAAAGTCACCCACCTTTGGCTTGGTAGCATCACATATATGATCTTTTCTTAATTTCTAAGACAAATTGGTGAGGTAAAAACTAACAGTCAGAGAGGGAAAGTGACTTGTCTCAGATCACTCAGCTAGGACAGAGAGAAGGGAGTGTGGAAACATAAAACTACTTGCTTTCAAAGAAAGAAGGCAGGTTACCTCTTCCTCTGCCTTTTTCTTTGGCCCCTAGCATCCCCCCCATCTCCTCCCCCCTCCTCCTCTCAGCAAAAACGTGTTAGACAGTGACTGGAAGAAGCAATGGAACAAAGGGAACCCACCTACACCCCGACTCTTGCATCCTCCCCGCTGAGCAGGGCCCCAAGCTGCCTTTCCATGGTTGGCTCCCTCCCTCCCACGGTCCTGACTGTCCCCATGCTCCCACTCATTCCTGCCAGGATGACTAATGGGTCCTGCTGCTGACTAAGCTGCCCTCACTGGGCTCCGCAATGGAAAGCAAACTCAGGTTCCTTCCTTTTTAATCTTCACCTCCTCTCCTCATCCTAGCCCAGTGCTGTTAGGTGGAGAGATAACTCCTGTACAGGTGAGTCACCTGGGGCTGCAGCCACGTGGACCTACTGACTAAAGAAGCACTGCCTGGTTTGCCTGTGGGGTGTTGAGGAGGAGGTGGGGCTCACCCACAGACAGACTGGTTTTGATTTCCAACTCAACCACTAACTACGTAGTCTTGGAGGCCATTGTTTCATTGAGTACTCTAATTTTCCTCATTTGTCAAATGCAAAGATAACTAGTAAGATGTGTATGGATAGCCAAAGAGGGAATGGGAGGGGCAGGGAGGACTGTGGCTAGAGAGGAGGGGAAATCATAGGGTCGCAGAGTTTGATGGATGGGAGGAGGGGGTGAAGGAATTAGGAAAGATCCAGTGGGGATCTGAAACGATGGGGTAATAGCGGGCATAGGTCAGAGGATTAATTTTATAAGATACAATGTATGGGACTGATCATATGAAACATAATGTGAATGAAAGAAAAAGAAACTAAAAAAACACAAATAGACTTTTGAAAATGAAAAGTCACACAGTCTTTAGAATGCCAAGCACATAGTAGGTGCTTAACAAATCCTCACTCTTTCCTTTCTGAAATTTACCAAGAGATCAAGGGCTAGAGTTTGATTATACTGGTCTGCCAAAAAAAGAAATAATAGAAACCTCTCTTGTTCTTCATTTAATGTGGGGTAAGAGAAATGTCTATGTTTTTAAAATTGACCTCTATTTGCAATTCAGTCCTTAATTCTATACCGTGATGAATTAGTCTCTTAATACATTCTGTATGTGCAACAAGAAGGTCTAGATAGACTCGTGCCCAGTCTTATTTGTCTATCCATTCATTCTCACACGGATCCGGCAGATCATCTATCTACCTGTCCAACCACCTACCTATCTATCTGCCAACCCACTCACCTGTCCATCCAACATTTACTGTCTATATGCCAACCACAGTGAGGAGTACAAACAAAAAAGGCATGCTATTAGTCTTTAAAAGCTTCCACATAGCATTGTTGTTGGCTCACCACCCCACCCCCCACCTCCCGCCAGCAGCCAATAACCATTTTCCTATTGTTGGACATGGAGAGGAGAGCTTCCGCCCTTCCCAGCTTCTGGCTTGTTTATTAACATTGTCTTCCCTCCATGCCACATACATTGGGCATATAACCACGAGGAGTCAGTCCTTGGAGAAGGGTTTATACAGGGAAAAGTGGAGGATCAGCTCCAAAAGGAAGACCCCCACAGAGATGGATTGTCATGGTGACTACAACCATGGGCTATAAAGCACAGCAGGTAATGTGAGGATGGCATAGGTTTCATTCTGTTGTTCTGTAAGTTGGAGCTGACCTGATGTACCCACATTCCACAGGCAAGTGTCCGGATGAACATCTTTCATGGGAATAACTATTCTTTGAAGAGCAAGTATCTCCTACAAGAGCAGATTTCATGAAATCACGTATCAGTGTAAGGTGTACACATGTAACACCCGCTCACCCACACATGGTTTAATGGTATGTTCAGAGTGTGCACATGCCAAGCAGTGTGTGGGGCCTGCAGTTAATTAACCTCATTACCCTCTTTTCTCCATGTTGGATCTGCACAATGCTTTACACATAGGAACTATTTCTTCCTTCAACTCATCTCCCTCTCCTATCAACTTGATTGATTTTCACCATAGTCACTTCACAGCCTAGAATTTCCAGTATTTTAGAGACAACATGAGTGTGTTGTTAAGAGTATAGAAGCCAGACCCCCAGTATTCAAATTCATCACTGACAATGGGCCCTTCAATAAGCGGCTGAGCACCTCCAGACCTCAGTTTCTCTAAAATGGGGTCAGTGTGAATCGCTGTGAACCAATTCTGGGAGACTGTTATGAAGATTACATGAGATCATATCATGTTTCAAATGGACGTTAGTACCATACCATGAGGGGCTTATTGAACTGCAAGGGACTATTTTGAGGTGCCCCTATGACTGAGTGGAAGCTGAGGAATGGTATCACTGATAGAGACAGGAGCCAAGGGTGCTAAAATCTTAAAATATGCCACACCAAGAACTAGCTCATAAAGTCAAATCCCGCCCCTTTCCATTGGAAAGGTCTGCAGTCAGGGACCTCTCTAGAGTACTGAAGAGCAATGACATCAGTCTGGAGACCAAGGTGCACCTGATCCAGGCCACGGTTATTGTAATTACTCGCTATGCATCAGAGAGCTGGGCAATGACTAATGATGATGGAAGAATAGATGGCTATGAGTTTGTAGTGCTGAAGAAGAATGTTGAACATACTGTGGACTGCCAGGAGAATAAACAGGTCAGTTCTAGAGAGGGTGAAACTTAGCTGTTCCCTGGAGGCAAGGATTTTGAAGCTCTGTCTCACATACTTTGGGTGCATGGACATGAGGGACCAGTTCTTGGAAAGGGACATCATGCTTGGAAGGGTGGAGGGACAACACAGGAAAGGAAGACCCAGGATGAGATAGATTGACACAGTGACTAGAGAAATGGAACTAGGTCAGTCAGAGACAATGAGATTGGCTCAAGACAGGGCAGGGTTCAGAGCTGTTGTACACAGGGTCGCTATGAGGCACAGGTGACTTGATGGCACATAACAACAACAACAACATGGTGTGTGGTCAGTCAATGTTTAGTGAGTGACTGTTTAGTGAAACAAATAAATTATAAGCATAAATAGTGCCTGCTGAGAAGCTTTAAATCACAGGATGGGGCAGATAGTAGAAAACAGCTCCCATCTTTCCTTCCAGGTTTGTTATGCGTTCTGTCTCCAAGGTTCCTCTGAGCCAGATCTTCCAGAGATGATTTTGAGGGCCTATCCCATGTTCTTCACTGATAAAAATTATGTGACTCATAAAGATTCCCCTCCTCTTCTCTACCAGAATGTGGAGTAGAATTTGTCTTGGTTCCCTCTCTGGACTTGAGTCCAAGGACCTGATGCTTGGTGGGGCTCAATGTATGTCTTTGTAGTTGCAGTTTTCTCCCTTTCCCTGTACGCATGCAAGCAGAAGCCTAGACATAAATATGGACAAATGTGACCAAGCAGAATCCTCGGAGACTGATGGGAATAGTGAGAGGAGAGGCTTTTTGAATGTTCAGAGCGTAAAAGGATTAACCAGAAGACTATTTCAATCCTTGTCAAACATTCTCTCATTCTTAGTTGCTTCTTCTCCTTGGCCAGAGAATCCTTCCCTACTATCTATAGCTTAGAGAGGATCCACCTTCTGAAATTTATTCCACAGATCATTTACTAAGTGTGTACCAGGGAAGAATTCTGGTCCCTGATTCCCTGATGCTCCAGGATCACTTTTCCCCTTTCTTTCTCTCTCTTTTGTCCCCCTAAAAAGGTATATTATATTGGTTTGTATACAAAGTTTATATACATTGTTTCACACTATCTTTCACATTTTGTTTCATAAAATCATTCCCATTCATTGCTTTAGAAAATCAATCACCATTGAACTATGCCCTCTATTACCCTGTCTTTCCAGATCCCTGATGGATCTTTCCAATTTCCTTTACTCTCCCTCCCTCAACCCACCAAATTGTGCAGCCTATGATGGTCCCCCTGCCCATTCTCATCCCTCTGTACCCACCTTCCCCACCCTGGATCCCCATACACGTTTTAATAGTTATCCTTCTGTTTTTACAATAATGGTCTTATGCAGTATTTGTCCTTTATGAGACTGAGTTAGTTCACTCAGCCTAATGCTCTTTAGTCCCTCCCAAGTTGGGTATTTTCAAAATCATTGCTCTTGAGTGCTACATAGTATTTCATCATGTGAATATAACAATGTCCTCAATCGGCTGTGGTTGGACATTTGGGCTATTTCACTGCTGTGAACATTGGTGTACAAATCTCTGTGTATCTCTCAGTTCTAATTTCCTTGGGCTATATTCCTAGCAATGAAATAGCTGGATCATATGGAATTTCTATGCCCAGTTTTGAGTTGTTGTTGTTGTTGTTGTTTTTACTATTTTATTGTGATTTTAGCAAAAGTTTACAGAAAAGTTAGATTTTCATGCATTCATTATTGCACATTTTCCATTTGACCCAGCTATTCCACTACTGGGAATATACCCTAAAGAATCCAGAACTGCCATCCAGACAGATGGATGCACCCCATGTTTATTTCCACACTATTCACAATAGCACAGAGTTGGGAGCAATCCAAGCGTCCATCAACAAGTGAATGAATAGAAAAACTATGTTATGCAGCACTGAAAACAAGGAACTAATAAAATATGTTCAGCTTTTTGAGGAGACATAAAACTGCCGTCCAGAGTGGTTGTACCATTTTACAATCACTTTCTTTAGGGGGACAGATGTGTTCCAAGTGTGTTGGCCAGACAAGCAGGATGTAGAAGCTTTAAAGTTCCTGAAAGGGGACTGACACATGTCACAAACTATGTTTCAGATTTAAACATATAACAAGAGTTTATGATGTTCAGTTTAGCTGGCTTGTGTTTGTTATGTGAAAAGTCTCCTCAGTAGTTAGTGTTTTCCAGGGAGATGATGGTTCAGCACGGTTTTAAAGGTGCACTCATTTGAGAAGTGAGCAAGAAGAGTGTTCATGTTCCTGTGGAGCTTACAGTTTACACACTCATATCTACCCCGTCAGGTGCTACCAAATGCTGGGAAGCCAACAAAGCCTTATGTGAAGGGGACAGATGTGGCAGACACAGATTGAAACAGGGATCGGGTGGCAGAATGGCAAATGAAAGCTAGTAAAGATCATTCAAGCTTTACTCCATGCACCTCATTAAGGTCAACTCTACTTTGAGGAGGCGGCTTAAACCCAGTTATATTTTGAGTGCCTTCCAACCTGACTGGTTCATCTAGCAGTACACCAGACAACTTTTTTTTTTCTTTTCAGTTTCCACTGGCTAATTTTTTCAAAAGCAGACCGCCAAGTCCTTCTTCTTAGTCTGTCTGTCTTAAGTCTGGAAGCTTCACTGAACGCTCCACCATGGGTGACACTGTGGCCATCTGGCCAGTGGTATAACGTCCAGCATCATGGGAACATATGAGCCATCACAGCACAGCAAGATGACAGATGAGGGGTGGGAAATGAAATATTGTGAGTTACGCATTGGTTGCTGGTTGAATGCTAATTGAAAGGTCAACACTTTGAACCCACCAGCTCCTCCATGAGAGAAAGCGAGGGCAGTCTGCTCCCAAAAGATTTATAAGCTTAGAAACAGTTTCACTCTGTCCTATAGGATTGATGTGAGTTGGAATTAATGGGAGAAATTTAGATTTCTTTTAGTTCAATCCTTCAGCTAAAATTGAAGCTCTTGGAAGAAGGACCAAGTAAGTCTATGCTGCCATTCCACTCACCCTAAGGCACTTTGTCCCTTACTTTTGGGGACATGGACAACCACATAAAAAGCTAAGGCAAAGGGCCCTTCTGGTCTGAGACTGTTATTGTGACTTGCTATAGCCTTCTTTTGCTTTGTTTCCTTGAACAAAGAGAGGATCCATTATGACTCTTGGTTCTTCCTTTCCTGATAGCTCAAGGCCCTGAAGACCCCATAGGAGGAAAATAGAAGGTAGATCAATAGAAGCCTAAATGAGACTTGAGGTGGACAGGCAGGGCATGGAGGTGTGAGGACATAGGGGCAATGTCCTGCCAAAGTCACTTCCCTGAACACAACAGATACTATGGCGTCTATTTGACAGACTTCCGGACAGTTCGTTGAGAACTTCTAGTTGCTTCCAGGATATCTAGTGCCTAGAAAGGTGCTCGGCAAACACTGATTCTCATTAAATGCTTGCTGAATGAATGAATAAATGGTTAATAAATTAATAGATGAATCACAAAGAACTAATAGTGGTGGACCCCTGGCCTCAATGATTTTAAAGTCCTTTCTGGGCCTGAAATGAGATATTTGAGGTTTCTGAACCACCTCTCTTGCTCCCATACTAAATAAACATCTTGATGTACCGCCTGCTGGCCCCATGGTTTCTCTCTGTGGCTAACACAGTAAAAAGAGTCATAGATTATAAACCACTAATTGCATTTAGACAAAAATCTTCCATGCAAACAACAGTAATAATGGCTACCAAATGCTTGATTTCTTAATCACCTCACATTCGTTATCTCTTTACTCCTCATGTCAACTTCTTTATTGCATTGCTTTTGAGTTAGAAACCAGTGGCTTCCCAAGGTGCCATATGCGCTGGAGAAACGAGGTCCAGGATTGTGACTCTGAAGCCCTCAGCTCAGCTATCAGAGAAAAGTCAATGGAGACTCGCTCCTTCTCAAGTTCCAAACTCTCAGACATATTTTTCACACTAAGAGTATAAGAGACTTGGTGTTATTTATGTTTGCGAGTATGGGACCTAAGAGTGGTTGTTCAGGGAAAAATGCACTAGGAAGGAAGTCCTGATGGGTTGTTGGGGAAGGTCAGGGAGGTGGGGGGGACCTCTGGCCGGGCCAGATCACCTCGCTCCAGATAAGTGCAAGCCTAAGACAGCTGCTGCATCTGTTGAGCTGAGAGTGGTCTGCACTGAGCTGAGGTTCTCCGTCCAATCTGCATGTCCAGCGTCTACAATTCCACTGCATCCTGTCTTCCTGTTTACTTGTCTATATATAAGTGCACTACAACCCCCCAATAAAGCTGAGTTTGGCTCTCTGCAGCGCTCCTGGAGTGGTGTGTCTCTGTCACACTTACCACTATCAGGCAAATGGAGAGTGACATGGGGTGTGGGGTGTGAAGGGTCCCTTATGGATAATGGCGCTTAGCTGAGCCAGTACAGCCAGGTCTATGGTACACATGGTCAGCGCTCTCCACGAGCTAGTCCTGCTTCTTCCTTGCAAGTCAGCCTGACCTCCGCAGTCAGAGCAACATGTTGGCTGCTGGGGTTTACTCTCTGTGTGTACAGAGGACAGGAAGTCCCTAGGACCAGTGTCCTCACCGTACGGCCAGCTCTTAACTTACGACTAATGAATGTAGGGTAGAAAGACCTTGGCTCCCCATCCTTCAGTCAGGATAACAACTCTGACATGTGTGTTTTATGACATTTTCTAGGGTTCCCAAAAAGGTCACGGTATAGTTACCTATGGTGGCTGGCAGCTCACTAACACACCATTTATTTTTATCCTCTCTTTCTGGCATCATTTTCTCCTTTTCCCCTTGTGTCTCATGTACTCCTCAATTCAAACCAAAGCCAATCAATCAATCAAACAAACAAAACCTTAAATCGGTTGTTGAGTTCATTCTAACACACAACAACCCCATGTGTGTCAGGGTAGAACTGTGCGCCACAGGAGTTTCAAGGCCTGTGAGGTTTTATAAGTGGATTGCCAGGCCTTTCTTCAGTGGTACCTGTGAGGAGACTCGGCGTGCCACACATCTTGTTAGTAGTTGAGTGCTGCACGGTCTGCATCACCCAAGGACTATTCGTTGTATTCCAATTCTAGGCTGACAGCCTTCTACTGGGAGAATCAAATTAACCCAAAGGGCACTAGTGGCTCTAGGGAGAAAGATGAGCAATCTCTTCCCATGTGATTTACAGCCTTGGAAACACCGGAGAGATAGTTATGCATCAGTTCTTACTTGATGGCAGTGAGTGAGTGTGTGAATAGATGATTGAATCATGGGATTTCATTTCCTGAGACATTCCAGCCAATTGATCTAATAATGATTTTAGTGTTTCTAGTCTACCTTCTGGAGAGCTCCGGTGGTGCAATCTGCAAGAGATAGATAGATGATAGATAGATAGATAGATAGATAGATAGATAGATAGATAGATAGATAGATAACGGGAGAGACTGTCAAGGCTTTTCAAAATCACTGAATGAACATGTGTACTGTCTGCAGAGTATTGTGTTGTATAAATGGATCACATTTTCTGTAGCTCATTCCCTGTTGATAAACTATTAAGAATTTTTTTTTAATTTAGGTTGTTTATTTTTCATTTCAATGAACATCTACAGAGATTTGGGGATTCCATTCATTCATTGTTGCACCCTTCTCCCTGCACAAACCCCTCCCCCTCCCCCCCCATTTGCTCCTCTCCTTGAAAAGCAAAAGAAAAACCTCCCTCATTGGTACACAATCCCCCGTCCTGCACCTCCCCAAACCCCACCCCCTACCCCCAAATATAATCCACTCTGCAACCCTCATTGCATGAATTTTAAAGTAAACAATGTGAAGGTCCAGTTAAAAAGATGCTATGCCCCTGACCCCGGGAAGCTCTGAGGCTTAGTAGTAAGGAGCTGTGTTGCAACCCAAAGGCATGTAGTTGAAATCCACCAGCTACTGCGAGGGTGAAAGACAGGCAATCTTCTGTGTAATTTACTTTCTTGGAAAACCTTCTGGAGGTCAGCTATGAGTTGGTTCCAACTTATGGTACACACAACAAAATGCCCTTGTCCCAGGGACTCTACAGAACAAGGTCCCTAGCATAGAAGACCTGCAGAATTTGGCACGCTATCCACATAGGGATCAAGGCAATAATAGAAGACTTCTACATCCCTTAGACAGAGACAAGGGAAAACATATAGCTGAAACAGAAGTTACCTTTCTGTAGGAAGTTCCTAGCATGGAGTAGGAATATAATAACAAAAACTGGTTTGAGGGTGGGATTGGTCTCAAGGCAGGGTGGGAGCACAGTTGGAGGTCAGAACAGGGTTTGCCTGTTACAAGGCTAGCTTGATGCTAAGACCCTAATACTATCCTTGGAACCCTTCAAAGGCAGAGAATATGGGTGAGGCCAAGGAGGAAGAAAGAAAATAAAGGGACTAGACAGGTGAACAGAGGCCCTGACTTCCTGGAAAAAATGACAGATCAAAGCTAGGCTTATCCAAGCTTTGCCCCTAACCATAGAGAAACCTTCCACTCTCTGACCCGCTGCATGCTATTGCTGGATGGGAGCAACTGTGAACCCAGTGGAGGACAGTCAGGGGGGCAGCATGATGGACTTTAGAGTCACACCGTCATCATCCTTACCCATCACCGCAGCAACACTAACAAGGGCAGCTAACTGGTACTGAGCACTTGCTACGTGCCGGGTACTGTTCTAAGAAGTTCAGTTATGCTAACATTCATGCTAATTCTCTGGTGCTGATGCAGCTGTAACAATTATCATTATACAATGGAGACATGAAATTCCAAGAGGTCATGCAGTTAGCTTCCAAACTGGCCTGCAGGCTGCTGGGATCTAAGCCCAGCAGCTTCCTCCTGTGCCAGGGCTATTAGTCAGAATGCCACATTCCTTCTGCCACCTATCAGCAGGGTCCTCTGTGCAGCTTATTCATCCTTTGTGAGACTTACTTTCCTTATCTGTAAAATGGAGATAATGGTCACCATATCACTGAACGTTGAGGAACAGAAGTGGACTATCACAGGTAGGAGAGAGCTCTGGTAGCCTAGCGGCAAGGAGTTGTACTGTTAACCCAAAGACAGGTGGTTCAAATTCACCATTGTTCTGTTGAAGAAAGATGGTTTATCTACTCCCAGTGTGATTTATAGCCTCTGAAAACCCATGGAGGGTCAGCTGTGGGTCAGTTCTGACTTGATGGCACAGAACAACAACATCACAGCCAGGAGCACCTGGCCTACAGCTTAGCAGTCAATGAGTGAACTTAAAGGAGGGTTAAGCGGACAACATACCGGCTCTCTTCTTGGAACAGAATCAGAAACAGGATCAAGAAATGAAGGCTGTCTTCACGCAGAACCCCATGTTCACAGACAGGTGATTCCTTCAATCACTACACTTGCCTTTTTCTTTTCAATTCAGATAAGAGAGAGCTTGGGGCCTCTAATTTTAGTCACCATCGAGAGGCCAGCCTGCTCTCCAAGTTCCCGACAGAAAATGCTCACCAAGTGCAAGTGTGTGTGTGAAAAGAGGTTTGGTGGTAACTCAGACTGGGCACTCCCAGCACAAGTGGGTTGCACCTGGGCATCAGTGACCACTTACCCCACCCTTATGTGAGTCCCTCTCACTTTCCCTGGGGCAGGTTCCTACAAGATTCCTGGTCCAAATGTGTCTTCTGGTTCTCAGCAGCCCTATGGACTCTCAAAAAATCCTACAATAATTGTGTGTGTGTGTGTGTGTGTGTGAGAGAGAGAGAGAGAGAGAGAGAGAGACAGAGCGACAGAGAGAGACAGAGACAGAGAGACAAATAGGAAAAAGAGAATGAGTAAGAGAATTTCTAGGGAGGTGGCCTGTAGCTTTCAACATAGTCCTATTTAGGTTCCTAAAAAAAGTGTCATGAATAATTGGTTTACTCCTCACAGAATGTCACTACAGAAATCAATCCTGCACTGCCTGGACTGGAATTGCCTCCTGGGTGTAACAGAGTTTACCAGGGTCCCACATAACTACAAGTCTAATTTTGTCTTCATTAGCTGTGTGGTCTTGGACAGGTATCTCATTTCCCTGGCCCTTATTTCTTGTTTGTAGATGAAGATAGTGGATGTGTGAGTGATTTTCATCCTGTGCTCGATGAAGCTCCCAGCGGGCCACACGGAGGAGCAGCAACCTGGGAGCAGCAGGAGACGGTCAGGACCCAGAACCCACCTCCCTTCAGCCAGAGCAGCTCTGGCTTTCATAGCCAGCTACTGTCGAGTCTACCCTGACTCATGTGTGTCAGAGTAGAACTGTGCTTCACAGGATTTGCAACGTCTGCTTTTTTCAGAAGTAGATTTCCAGGCCTTTCTTCCAAAGCACTGAAGGTGATCTTGAACTATCAACCCTCAGTTAGCAGTCTAGCTGTTTGTACTTCCCAGGGACTTCTTGGCTCTCCTAGACTCTGCATATGATGTTACTTAAATAAATAGCTCCCAACCAAAAATAAAACAAGGACTCATAAAACATTACAAAGTATGGTTGACCCTGGAGGACATTAATGCTGAGTGAAATCTCTCAGCCCTATAAGGATAACACCACTGTTATAAAGCAGGACTAACATGGGGGTTGGGAGGAAATGGAAAAAAAAGAGGGGATAGATAATGAACACTGCATTGGAACAGAAGAAGGACAGAACTATTTACAAGGAATATATGATTAGGCATTATTTGTATGATAACAATACTGAATAAGAAGTGCATAGCAAAGTGGACTAGGGGAGGAGTGGGGAGATAGGGAGGAAATTGTGCAACAATGAATGAATATTTCATTCATTCATGAATGAATTGAATGTACAAGAATGAATGAATGAAAATCCAACTTCTCTGTAAACTTTTGTTAAAATCACAACAACAAAAAAATTAAAGCCAAATCCTAGCACAGATGATTATTTGGGTCTCTTCTGGTTTGTAAAGCTGGAGCTCTGGCCACGGCCCAAATGTCCCTAGCTCTCCTGTAATCCTAAAATGTGGTCAAGCCTAATGGTTAGGACCAGATGCCTGAGTAGAAACCAGCTCTCCCACTTAGAAGGGGAAGTATAAGAGGCTTGACCTCTCCATCCTGCTTCCTCATCTATCAGCTGTGTGTAAGAGAAGTCTCTGCTTCACAAGGGTGCTGTGAGGATTAAACTCATCAATAAAGCCAAAGCGCCCCACCAGACATACGGCAAGTGTTTATAAGCATCAGGAGTTGTTTTCTGTCACAGCTTCCAGCACAAGACCTTAGACTTGGATGTTAATCAATAAATGCCTGTTGAATAAACGAGGGAGTGAAGGAATGAATTCCCAGAGTCTAACATTCCATTAATTGAGCCTCTGAGCACCACTCAAAGCATTAGGCCGGGGCTTCTTAAGCTAAAATGTGCACACAAATCACCCAGGGACCTTGTTAAAATGCAGAGGCTGATTCAGCAGGGCTGGGCAGGGCTGGGCAAGTCCCCAGGTGAGGTCCGCGCTGCTGGACCACAGATCACACTTTGAGAAGCAGTGCTGCTTCTCTGCTGCTCACGATCTTTAGTTTGCTGGCTTCCCACTTAGGGCTGGCAGACTGCTCAGGACCCTGGGGTGGATCTGTGGGTCAGGTGCTATCAGCACTGGGTTCCTGAGAATTGATGCAGGCGTCCTTTGAACTTCTGAATTCCTATCTAGGCCCCACCACGGATAATGCTGGGCAAGTCCCTTAGCCTCTCTGGGGCTCAATCTCTTCATTGTAAAGTGAAAACATAACACCCTCTGTACCCAACTCTCAGAGCTGCTGGGAGATTGAAAACTGATAACAGATAGGACCATCCAGAGGTGAGGGCTCATGATTAACCAGCAGGCCTCTTTCCAAGTCCTCATTTTCACCCCTCAAATGCTCCCTCAGAGGGAGGCTAACAAGCATTGTTTTTTGCATAATGGCTTCTAAGGGGAGAATAGAGGAAGTCAGGCCTGCTAAATTTAGCAAGTGCTTACGCCCCCTCACCCAGGCTCAGCCCACGCATTTCACCATGAGTAGGTGCTTTTTCTAAATTTAACTTCAGTGAGCACCTTCCACTGGTGCGCTGACACTGAAAACCCCGGGAGGATGTGGTGAGGAGGGAAGGGAAGTTCACAAATGCGCGCTGGCGCTGACATCACGTGAGGCACCATCTGCACCTCAGGTGGCCTTCTTCCTGGAAGAAATGGGGTAGGTTTCTTCAGCTTCTCCACCGTTCCTCCTCTTGGGGTCTGAGGCTCACCTGGCTAAACAGTGTCCACAGCAGACCTCACTACCTAGCCATATCAGGCGCTTTGGGGACATCAATGCTGAGACTGGAGCAATTGGGCCACTGGGTGTTCCAGCAGAAGTGGAGATGTAGAGAATTCTCCATTGCCTTCTACATTCCAGGTGGGTGTGAAGACAAAGCTGTTCACACAAGCATTCAAATTGAACCCACACAACAATGTTGCATAGTTGGTTTCATCCTTACGCCCTAGGTGAGCAAGTGGCGGCCGGAGACATGAAGGGTTGGTCCACAGCCGTGATGAGGATTGAATCCAAAGCAGGTTCCAGAGTCTCAGTTTCTCTACAGGAAGCTGTCAAGGTGGTTACGGATTCCAGTCTTACCTGTGGCACCACTCAGGGGTTAGGAGTGGGACCTTGAGCCAGCCTTTTCCTTTCTTGGAGAATCTCAATTTCCTCATCTTTCAAATGATAAATTTGGGCTGGCCTCCTATGTTACTTCTGAGTGGCTTCTCGAAGCTGCTGATTCTGATGACTAGGAGAGGTGAGGAGAAGAAATCTGAGGACAGGTGACCAGCCTGTGGTACACATGGATTCTATCCACGCACCAGCAGCGAATGCCCAGTCATTCACTCCTTTTAGGGCTCACATCTCTGTGTTTTGTGGTTCACTATGCACTAGAGGGACTGGAATGATCAGAGATCCCTGTACCAGGCTTTAGTGGAGAATGGGAGCAAGAAGACCCAGGCAACCCTACAGATCGGTCAATGTGGTGACTATGCTTCAGGAAGGACAGGTCAACCCAGCCTGAGGGACTGGAGAGAGGATCACGTGGCAGACAGACAAACAGATGCTCTTGGCTAGTGGTTCTCCAAGTGTGGTTCTTAGGCCCAAAGCATCAGAATTGTCTGGAAACTTGTTGGAAAAATACCAGTCTTTCCCCTCCATCCCAGGGCCTGGTGAATTTGAGGCTCACACTTGAGAATCACTGCGGGACAGTAACACCTTGAACTGCTATCAGCTCTCCAGGTCCTATTCAGAGAGTGGCTAGGAAAATGAAAAATTCAGGAAAGTGCTGAAAAAGATTCACTCTCTATTCTCTCTGATAGGCATCCCAAGTGCTGTTGTTGTTGTTGTTGTTGTTGTTAGGTTCTGTCACGTATGACCCATAGTGACCCTATGAACAACAAATCTGATTGCCGCAGTCACTGTGTCAACCCATCTGGTTGGGGGTCTTCTTCCTCTTCCCTGTCCCTTTATCTTTCCAATCATGATGTCCCTCTCTAAGAAACTGTTGTTGAATACCATCAAGTCAGAACTGTTCCATAGCTGACCCTCCAGTAGGTTTTCAGGGGCAGTTAATCGCACAGGAGGAGACTGCCTATCCTTCTCCAGTAGAGAAGCTGGTAGATTTGAACCATGTGCCTTTGAGACTGCAGTGCAGCTTCTTACCACTAGGTCACCAGAGCCTCCCTAACAACCTGCCTAAAGTATGTGAGACAAAGCTTTATCATTTTTGCCTCCAAGAAGGTCTCTGGCTACACCACCTCCAAGACATATCTGTTTGTTCTGGTTAGATAATTGCAAAGCTCCACAGTGAGACATCTAGCCACACCTCCACAGGGGACTTCACTAGTTACATCCCAGGGCTTTCCTCTAGGTTTTTATTGAAATGATGGAGGCTGGCTCAGAATTGCTCTGACATGGTGGTTTTCTACCAATTTACACAAAGCTCTTTTTAGAAACACTCACAAGAGAATATAGTGGCAAGCAGTAACTTGGCAAAGATTCTCTAAAAATTATAAAATCCAGTGTTGATGACTATAAAGCGGGAAATACTCAGACAATTCCGGCAAGCCTGTTCATGAAGGCTACCTTTCTGGAGGAATATCTGTGAAACTCTTTAAAAAAAAATATACATCCCCTTGATCCAGCAATTCCATTTTCAAAATTAGACCTAAGGAAAATGATGACTCTGTATGAGCTTTCACTTGAAGGATATGTATATTAGCATTATTTGTAATGTGAATTGCATCTCAACATCAAGAAAACAAAAATCCTCACCATTGGATTAAAAGGCAACAATATTATGATAGATGGAGAAAAGTTTGAAACTATCAATTATTTCATCTTACTTGGATCCACAACCAACATCCTTGGAACCAGATGTCAAGAAATCCAAAGATGTGCTGAATTGGGAAAATCTGTTGTCAAGAACCTCTCCAAGATGTTCATGAAAACCGACATCAGTTTAAAGACGAAGGAGTACCTGATCCAAGTAATGGTATTTTAAATTATTTGCTATGCATCTGAAGGTTGGACAAAGATTAAGGATGACAGAAGAATAGATGCCTTTGTAGTGTTGGAGAAGAATACTGAATATCCCATGGACTGCCAAGGAAACAAATATGACTTAAAGAAGGGCTTACTAGGATGCTAGTAGAGCTAGTTAGAGGCGAGGATGGTGAAACTCCATATCAAATATTTTGGTCATGTTGTTAGGAGAGGCCAGCCCTTGGAAAAAGGCATCGTGCTTATAAAGGTGAATGTCAGTGTAAGAGAGGAAGATCCTCAACAGACAGCTTGACCCCGGGCTCAAGTAACAATGGGTTCAACTGTCTCGGCGATGACGAAGCTGGCACAGGATAGGGCAAGGTTTAAATCATTTCTTCAAAAGGTAGTTATGAGTTATAGTCGACATGACAGTACCTAACAAAAATGCATCGTTTGTTATACCTGCTCTCCCCTCAAGGGGTACAATGATTAGGCATGATAGAAAGAGAATTCATACCTTTGAGCCGTGGTCCTGGAGAAGAGTATTGAACAAACAGGTTTGTCCTGGAGAGGGTGAAAACAGTCTGCTCCTTGGAGGCAAGGATTCTGAAGCTTTGTCTGACATACTTTGGGCATATTGCAAAGAGGGACATCATGCTTGTGGGGTAGAGGGACAGTGCAAGACAGAAAAACCCTTGATGAGATGGATTGATTCAGTGACTAGAGTAATGAGGGTAGGTGTATCAGAGACAATAAGGTTGGCACAGGATAGAGGACAGTTCAGAGCTGTTTTACACAGAGTTGCTTATGAGTCACAGGCAATTTGATGGTACACAACAACAACAACAACAATCCCCTAAAACAGAGAAACACCTTAAATGTTTAAAATAAAGGACTGATTTGTTTTGTTGTCACTGAATTGGCTTCAACTCGTAGTGACCCTATGTACGACAGGAGGAAATACGCCATCCTCACCCTTTTACATTTTTTTTTATTATTATTATTTTGTGTGCATGTACCGTCAAATCAGATCTGACTGGTACAGGAGGATATTGCGCCTCCTTCTCCGGCAGAGCGTCTGGTGGATTCGAACCGTGTTCCTCTGGGATTGCAGTGCAGCTTCTTGCCACTAGGCCACCAGAGCTCCCCCCCTTTTACATTTATTATTGCAACTACTGTGCCGATCTATCCTGCTGAGGGTAGTCCTCTTATCTGTTGACCTTCTATTTTTACCAAGCAGAATATATTTCTCCAGGGACTGACTTCTAGTTATCTATTCATCCATTCACTAGATATTTATTACAGAAGCTATATGCCAGGCAAGAACAAGCTAGTGACATAGGAGAAAGTTAATAAACTGAGAAGGACTCTGCCCTCTGGTTGGAAAGGCAACCAGTGAACAAATGAGCCTGGATGATAGACATAGTGAGTCAGTACGGTGGGACCCTGGGGAGGCAAAGCTGTAAGGCGAGTGCCTGGGGGTGGGGGGGCGGCGGGTGTACCGATCCAGAATAGGGTAAAGGAGAGGGAGTGAGCTATGTGGAATCTGGAAAAGTTATTCCAGGCAGAGAGAAACCACAAAGGAGAGCAAGAAAACGCAGTGTTCTGGACAGAGCTGAGGAACAGCAAGGAGGCCATTGTGGTTAAAACAAGGTGGGTGAGCAGAGAGTGTGGGAACAAATGAACTGAGGTCTTATAGGTTCTCACTGGGTTTTCTGGAACCTGGGCTTCCCGTTGCCCCCAACTCTAGGCAAGGCTGGGTTTTGAGCAAAAGAGGGACTCTGACTTAACACTTTAGATGCATCATTGCCCTCAGGCTTTTGGGCCGAGAACTGATTTTGGACGCAAGTGTAGAAGTAGGGACATTATTAGCAGGCTGCTATAATAATCTGTTAGCGATGGCAGAGGTGCAAACCAGGGTAATACGAATGCAGGTAAAATAAATGATCAATTGATCTGGTCCATTCATGTTTAGGCAGTTTTTCTGCAGAGGGATGCTGGCCTAGAGGTAACACATCTGGTGGACCGAACAGATGACTTTGTCTCTGTAAGGTGAGGTGGACAAGAACAAGCAAAAAGGAGGATGTGCAATGCTTTCAGAGGCAAAAAGAGTCAGCAACATTCTTATGCTGTACCAACTTATCTGTATTCTCTGATGGAAACTTATGAAATCGTAAACGGGAAGTTTCATGCAAGATACCCAGCTTCTATATCTGGGGCACTGATTGCTTGCTTAGAGCCAAAGGTCAATGACAAGCAACTAGAGAAATGCAAATGAAAATAAGGATGTGATGTATTTTTTGTTATCAGATGAGCAAAGATTTAAAAAGAGTGATAACACCCAGTGTTGGTGTGGGTGTATGGAAACACCTTGAGAGGAAGTTAAAATCAGTACCACCTGTTGGGGGCAGTTTGGCAATGCTGTCACAAAGCGTTATAAAAGTACATGCCCAAGGAACTAAAAATAATTTCTGAAAAGAAAAATGAGGTGGAAGGAATCACTCAACCCAATTTTAAGACTGATTATGTAATTGTAATTGTGTGTGTGTGTGTGTGTGTGTGTGTGTGTGTGTGTGTGTAGATAGATAGATAGATAAATAGACAGACAGATAATTATTGGCAGAGGAACAAGATATACAGATCAAGCGACCAGAACACAGAATTCAAAAATAGTAACAATAGCAAATTGACAAAGGTGCAAAAGGAGAGGAAAAAGGAGAGTCTTTTTAATAATGCTGGACATATATGAAATATCTAGAATAAGCAAATGCATTAAAACGACAGTTTATTAGTGGTCACCAGTGGGACCTCTGGTGGCCTAGTTAGTTCACTGGCAGTTCTAACCAAGAAGTCTGCTAATCCTAAGGTAGGGGCTCTCTGGTGACCTGAATCTGCCAAGGCTCTGCAGGAGCAGGTGAGCAATCTCTTCCCAGGCGATTTACAGCCTCTGAAAACCCACCACAGGGTCAGCCATGAGTTGGTTCTGACTTGACAGCAATGAGCTACCAGTGGCCCATTAGTCATTTGGACTGTTTCCTTGAGTATTTGATCCTCTTCCTTTTTCTTTCTTCCAGATCAGGAGAGACCAATAGTTGCTTCTTAGGTGGCTGCTCACAAGCTTTTAAGACCTTAGTTGACAACCACTCAAACAGGGCGTAGAACCTTTTCTTTGTGAACAATGTTATGCCAATTGACTTAGACTGGCATATGGTCCTAATCAGCCAAGCCTAAGGATTCATTCTCCCAAGGGGTTTGGTTGTGATTAAGACATCCTCGCAACTTTGTCCTCTACATGCTCTACTATATATATGGACATATTTGTAGTACGTGGAAGAAAGATGGGCAGTCTCCTCCTGTGAGATTAACTGCCTCCAAAAACCCACTCGAAGTTTGACGATATTCAACAACTTTTGTAGACCATACAAATACACGTTGACTTATACTCTGCCAAACTTACATATATTTCTGCGTATAGTCCAGTTTGTCTTCCTGCAGCTGTTCAGTGTGCCTATCTACCTATGCATTCACATGCAGATTATTGTTTATACTATTACTATTATTGCGAAAGTATATTTACCTTTGTTGCATTTTAGTTTTGAGCCCTGCCCCCCTCCCCCAGTGTCTTCTGCATTCATTATGTTCTGATAATCCTTTTTTGTGTATCCCTTGTCCTTCATCCAGGTTAATACATACCAACTGACTCGCATCTGACTGTTTCCTTCCATTCCTCCGTCCCATGCCTGGCAACCATCAAAGAATGTTTGTCTCTATGTGTAAACCTTTTCGTGACTTTTTAGAATAGTGATCCTATATACTATTTGTCATTTTATGACTGATCTATTCAATTTAACATATTTTTAACTTCCTCATATGCATGTGAAAGTTGGACAATGACTACAGAAGACCAAAGAAAAAATGATGCTTTTGAACTATGGCGTTGTTAAGAATACTGAATATATTGTGCACTGCCAAAAGAACAAACTTATGATGGTAGAAGTGCAGCCAGGTGAGAGTTAGTTCTGACCCCAAGGCAAAGAGACAGACAGACAGAGAATGAGAATATGAATAGCCAGGATATCAATCCTTATGCATGTCATTTCATTTTTTTCCATCTGCCAATTTCCCTAGATTCATACCTCGTACAGTCCATATTTTGATTATTATTGAATGTTTTCAATTGTTTCTTGTAATTTTTAGTCATGTCCTGTCAGCAAATGAAGGTCCTGAAAGCTTTACTCCTCCTTTCATGGTATTAATGCCAACTCTGCTTTGACCAGGCAGCTCTTCCCCGCCATATTTTGAGAACCTTCCTACCTGAGGGGGCTCTTCCCCCCCCCATTATATCTGACAGTGTTCTGCTGCTAGTCATAAGGCTTTCACTGGATAATGTTTTGACTTTTTATTGTAATTTTGAGAAGTTTACAGAAAGGATCAGCTTTAATTCATTCATTGATACACATTCTCACCCCTCCTCCTTCCCCAATTCAATTTGTAATGCAAGTCTTGTTTCAGATTATTAATTGTCATATATATTAGACATAGATCTGCCTTAGTCTGGAAGTTCCATTGAAATTTGTACACCACAGGTCGCCTTGCAATTTTGTTGGCAGTTATCCCAGAAAATGAGCCAGCACTCAATATTATATATTCCTTTATCTCCTCCTCTCTCCTCCTCCCTCTGTGAGTGTGTGTGTATGGAGCTCTGGATGTTCTAGTGGTAAGGAGCTGTGCTGCTATCCCAAAGGCATGAGGTTCGAATCCATTAGCTTCTCTGCAGGAGAAAGATGCACAATCTCCTCCCATGTGAAAACCTACTGGGGGGTCAGCTATAGGTCGGGTCTGATCCAATGGTACACAACAACTCTCTCTCTCTCTCTCTTTCTCTCTATTTATATAGATAGATATACATTTATACAGATAGATACATATTTATCAATATCTGTAGTAGCATACTAGGTTAAATATTGGGCTGCTTACTGGAAGGTCAGCAGTTTGAATCCACCAGTCATTCTCTAAGACCAAAATGAGACTTCTCTTTCTGTTAAGACTCAGAGCCTCAGAAACCTGCTGAAGGGTTGCCATGGATTGGAACTAACTCAAAGGTAGTGGATTTTATATATGTATATACACACCAGGAAATGAAAAAATGTATTGTGATGGGAAAGTCTGCTGTTAGGGACCTTTCCAAAGTTCTGAAGAGCAATGGTGTCTCTCTCGAGACTAAGATGCGTCTGATACAGGACATGGTTTTTGCAATCAATTGTTGCATCAGAGAGTAGGACAATGACTAGGGAGGATAGAAGAAGAATTGAAGCCTTTGAGCTGTGGTGCTGGAGAAGAGTATTGAGGGTACCATGGACTGCTAGGAAAACAAACAGATTTATCCTAGAGAGGGTTAAACCAGGCTGCTTCTTGGAGGCAAGTATTCTGAGGCTTCGTTTGACATACTTTGGACATGTTGTCAAGAGGGACTGGTCCTTGGAGAGGGACATAATGCTTGAGAGGGTGGAGGGGAATATCCTCTATGAGGTGGATCAATTCAGTGACTGGGGTAATTGGGATGGATGTGTCGGAGACAGTGTGACTGGCCCAGGACAGAGCAGAGTTTAGGGCTGTTGTACCGAGGGTCAATATGAGTCTCAAGCGACTTGACGTCACATAACAACAACAACAAACAACATATACACACACAACCTAGAAAGTTATCCCAGCGTAAAAGAATTTAGGTTGATTAATTATCTCTTCTTTAACACTTTTAAAGTGTCTTCTACTTTTTAAATAATAATTGCATATTTTTGTGGAACATATTTCAAAAAGTAAATAATGATAAACTGGTAAGTGATAGGCCTTCCAGACCAGCCTGGGTCAGGCTAAGGTAGATACAACGGGATCACACCAAGCCAGGACTGCCTGGGCTGGGAAGAGACAGGCTTTGTGAGGATTCCAGACTTCTGCCCAGGGGCTCAACTCCCAAAGCCCTGGTGTGAGTGACATCACATTTGGAGTTAGAGAGTCTCAAACAGCGAGGACTTCTATGAGACAGAGTTGATAGAATACTTCTCAGAGCAGATGTGCTGAATATGTAGCCCATATGGAATGAGATGGGAAAATGTTAAAGTGGTCCGAACTTGCTCTAGAGATGTGCTGAGGGAGGGTGCAGGATGGAAGTCTTCAAACACTTCTCTCAGCGTCTTTCTTAGACATGGTGTCCCATGTGTTAGTGGTGCCTGAAAGCCCATCTGAAGACAAGCTGCCTCATAATCCTGACTTATTATTACCCTACATCTGCAGAATAAAATTGCTCCATAGGTTTTCGATGGCTTTGAATTTTTGCAAGTATATTTTCAGGTCTTTCTCCTGAAGTGTCTCTTAGTGATTTTGAACTGCCTACCATTTTGTTAATATTCAAACAGTTAAAGATTCCAGCCACTCAGGGGTTCCTCTTATTCTTTTCTCTATTTTCCATGTCCTTTTGTAAAACACGTGCTATGATGTAATTCTTTCTTGGCATGTGTATGTCTCTCACTATAATGTAAGGGTGCTGATGTGTGAACTCTGACTTGCTCTTCTTTTTATGCAGCATGTCTAGTATCTACTACTACTACTAAAGATCCTATGTTATTGTGTTATTTGCCATCAAGTCAACTCTGACTCATAGCAACCCTATGTACAGCAGCTCTGAACCCTGCTCTATCCTGAGCCATTTTCATCATCTCTGACACATGTACCCCCATTAGCCCAGTCACTGAGTCAATTCATCTTATTCAGGGTCTTCTCTTGCGCTGTCCCTCTACCCTCCCAAGCATAATGTCCCTCTCCAATATGCCCAAGATATGTAAGATGGAGCTTCAAAATCCTTGCCTCCAAGGACCTGTTCTCTTAGCAGTCCATAGTATATCCAATACTCTTCTCCAGCACCACAACTCAAAGGCATCAATTCTTCTACATCATCCTTATTGTTCAGCTCTCTGATGCATAGCAAGTAATTGTGCCTGGATCTGGCACACCTTAGTCTTTAGACTGACATCATTGTTCTTCAGCACTCTGGCGAGGTCCTTGCCAGCAGATTTTCCCAATGCAATTTATCTTTTGATTTTCTGGCTGTTAGTACCAAGAGTGTTGATTGTGGAGCCAAGCAAGGCTAAGCTGTTAACAATTTCAGTCTCTTCACCATCTATCATGATGCTGCCAATTGGCCCAGTGGTGAGACTCTTTGTTTTCTTGATAGTCAGCTTCAATTCATATTGAAGGCTGCAGTCCTTGACCTTCTACAGCAAATGCCTCAGGTCTTCCTAAGTTTCAGCAAGCAATGTTGTGTTATCTGCATAATGTAGTTGTTAATGAGTCTTTCTCCAATCCTGATGCCTCATTCCTCCTCATAGAGCCAAAGATCCTTTAATACTCAATAAATGTTTGTAGTAAATAAACATAGGTATTCAATACATGTTTGCTGATTGAATAAATGAAAGAGTAGATTTTCTGTTCATTGGGGCACTGACCCTCTGGGGCTGATCATGGTCTGGGGTTCCCTTCCCACAACTGGACCAGAAATGTGCTGGAATGTCCCACAAAGTCTCACTCCACATCCACATTTTTTGGCAAATAGCCTTGACACAGGACACTTAAGGAACTAGGAGGGACAGAGAGGAACAAGATCCAGCCACCTGGTTCCCCCAAACTTCTGAGACTGCTTGTGGCTTAGAATGTAGGATGTAGTGAGCAAGGGTCCTTTCTGGAAGACCGTCACTTCTGCAATGCTCAGTTCCTCTCAGTCTGTTGAAAATAGAAGATTCTCTGACAGGGAATGTACATGATGAGAGATGGAAGCACTGAGGGCTGCCGCTCTGTCTGGGGAGGTGCTGGTGCTGAAGCAGCACTGAGCCAAGTGAGAACTAGGAACAGAGATGCTTGGGGAGAACTCTGCTGTGAAGGGGTCCTAACAAAGAGAGAATGTGGACATATGTATATGTGTATATATGCACATGTGTGTACATACATATGTGTTTGAGGGTGGGGCTGGAGGTTTTAATGGAGGCTTTTTCTCTTTCAGGGAGCTCATTCAGGCCAGTGCCTGGCCTGGGAAGCTGGGTCTACAGGCCTGCTCAGCGGATACAGAAAAGGGACCAAAGGGCCATCTGCAAGTGTGAGCACCAACATGCAAGCTGAGGCATGTGTGACGATAGTTCACACACCAGAGAATGACACAGTCACTGTGGGAAAGTCCTTTCTCTCTAGCATTCGCTTCTTACCTGCGCAATAAAAAGAGGAGTTAGGGGCCTCTTTCACTTCACACTAGCATCTCTTCCAAGAGCTGCCTGTGTGGTTAGGGATGTAGGCTTGAGGGGAGAGCACTGCTGACAGCCACCCTAATCCCCTGAGGCTTCTGCTCCCAGAGGACATTGCCTGATCTCTGAAGGGAGCCTTGGGTCCCAGGGTAACCAGGGTGCCTCGCTGCTGTCCACTCTCACCCACAGGTCCCCATACCTCCCCACAATCATACACTTGGTCTGAGTTGATGAGTCTGTCCTTGGAGCCACGGGGTAAATGAAGCCATTCAGGCCCTTCTCTTGTGTCTCTATTCTGCTTCTATTCCCAGCTAGGTGTTTCTGCCACCATCCTACCATATGAAGCCACAGTGAAGCTGTGAACTGTCTCCACACAACCATTCATTCAACGGGCCAGCAGTCTTTAACGTGCCTCCTATCCATGGGTCTTTGAGTTATGCTATGTGCCATTGAGTCAGAACGAACTCTGACAGGTTTTCAAGGCTGTCAAATGTAGGGGAGGAGATTGCCCATCTTTCTCCCACAGAGCAGCAGGTGGATTGAAACTGCATGCCTTTGGACTGGCATCACAATTCCTTACCACTAAGCTATAGTTCTTTGGGCAGAGGAAGAATGTACTAGAGCTTCTATTTCTATTTACTGCTATCACAGTCACCTGTAAAGTCTTATTTTTTTCCCTGTTTTATTTATTGTTATTGTTCATTGTCATCAAGTCAGAATTACCTCATAGCTGACCCTCCAGCAGGTTTTCAGAGGCTGAAAATCACACAGGAGGAGATCTCCCATCTTTCTCCTGAGGAGCAGCTGATGGGTTCAAACTGCTTGTCGTTAAGTTGGCAGTGCAACTCCTTAACCACTAGGCAACCACACCTTTGTTTCAGGAGAGAGAAAAAATCAAGTAGTAAAATAGCTCAATTTATAAAGAAAATACTATATGTACACATTGGGGTGTGTTTTAAAAATATCTTTCCTAAGAGGAATCATGCCATCAATAAGAAATGTCATAAGACAGGCATAGGGTAAATGCTCTGGAAGCTCAGGAAGGAAAGGGACAGCAGAGGTACACGAGCAGAGAAGGGAAGAAGGTGGGTGCTGGGTATAAGGGACAGGATGTGTCCTCGGCCTAGGCTACATATGAGAAAATGAGCTGAGGAGTGCATGTTTACACATGGGGAGGAGATAAAGGGATATAGCTTGGGTTGGGGATAAATGGCAACCGAAGCTCTGAATACTGGGAGAGCAATGTGCATCAAGTGGGGAAACAGGTGGGGACCCAATGGAGGTGCCTAATGAGGGAGGAGACCATCAGGATATAGTCATATCCTTGTAACGCGGGTTGAAGTAGAAGCAGCTTGGAGGAGACGAAATAATCCGTTATAAAGTGAAAGGAGATTATCATAGGCCACAGAAAGGAACGTGAATGGAATCAGAAATGCAAGCGAAAATGAGGCAGGAGTAAGAAAGACTTCAGAAGCTGAGTCACAGTGGAGTAGCGATCTAGAGTCTGTGAAATACAGCACAATACGGGTGACACTAGAACAGATTACACTATGTGACATAAGTCATTTACGACACAACAATTAGGGCGTGTTGTTGTTGTGTATAGTTGAATGAGAACCGATCCATAGCTGACTCTTCAGCAGGTTTCCAGAGGCAGTAAATCGCACGAGAGGAGATTACTCATCCTCCTGTGGAGTAGCTAGTGGGTTTGAACCACGTGCCTTTGGGGTTGCAGAATAGCTTCTTATCACTATGCTACCAGTGCTCACTTGCTAATTACCAGTGTTTACTTGCTCAACATGCTAATTATGACATGTTGTTGTTGTTATTATGTGGGGTTGTGTCACCTGTAACTCATAGCAACCCTATGTATAAGTCCTAAACATTGCTCTATCCTGTGCCAATCTTATTGTCTCTGACACACTCATCTCCATTACCACAATCACTGAATCAATCCATTTCATCAAGAGTCTTCCTCTCCTGCACTGTCCTTTCACCCTCCCAAGCATGATGTCTTTGTCCAAGGACTGGTCCCTCCTTGCAACATGTCCATAGTATGTCATACGAAGCTTCAGAATCCTTGCCTCCAAGAAGCAGCCTGGTCTCACCCTCTCGAGGATGAACCTGGTTGTTCTCCTAGCAGTCCATGGTATATTCAGTACTCTTCTCCAGCATCACAGCTCAAAGTAGCAATTATGGCATAGGAATGCTAATATAAAAAGCTAAGGAAAGATTTACACACAGATAGAATTAATGTTTAATATTAGAATTGATGTTTAACAGAGATGAGAAGGGGAGGAAAAATGAATATTTTAAAAGGTAATTTAACGTATTATTCAGAAAAGAAAGTCCAACATCAATTACAGATTCATAAAAAAGAAAGAAATTTTCATGTTTTTAAAAAACAAGAATATTCAACTGAAGTTTAAGGAATGGTGGTTGTTATATGCCATTGAGTCAAAACCAAGTCATAGCTGATTCTCTCAGCAGGTTTTCAGGGGCTCTAAATTGCATATGAGGAGACTGCCCATCTTTCTCTTGTGAAGAAGCTGATGGATTCAAACCATCTGCCTTTGGAATAGGTAAGGAGAAAACGAACAAACATAAACCCCAATCAATAACTATATATCGAGTCAATTCCCATTCCTGGTGACTCCATGTGTTGTAGGGAGCTGCACGGCACAGGGTTTTGAGACTTTCAGGAAGCAGATCCCTGGGTCTTTCTTTGAGGTGTCTCTAGATGCATTTGAACTGCCAACCTTTGAGTTAGTATCTGGGCTCTCTCTGGTTCATTTGCACCATCCAGGAACTCCAAAGCCAAGTTCTCTGCTGTCAAATCAATGCTGACACATGAAAACTTCCATGTTACAGAGTAAACCTGCTCCAGAGAGTCCGTGGCTCTAATCCCGACAGACACAGACTGCCAGCCATCTATCTGTTCTTTAGCATGGCTGGAGGATTTGAACTGTCCACGTGTAGGACAGTGTTGTTGCTGTGAGGTGCCATCACGTTAGTATGATTCATGGAGACCCTATGAACAACAGATCTGAACCTTCTCCTATCCTTTGCCATCCTCACTATCTCTGACACCATCAAGCCTAATGATGCAGTTACTGTGTCTATCCGTCTGGTTGAGGGTCTTCCTCTCTTCCACTGTCCTTCCACCTTCTCAAGCAAGATGTCTGTCTCCATGGAATAACTCTTCCTAGCAACATGCCCAAAATATGTGAGATGAAGCTTCATCTTTGCCTCCAAGGAACACTCTGGCTGCACCTTCTCTAAGACATACTTTATGGTAAACATAGGTACCCCCTCAAGGACCTCTGGAAGTGCGGGCAAGAGGACCAAAAGGTCACTCAGAGATCAGTGCTGTGTGAGCCAAGGAAGCTGCTAAAGAGAAATTCAAATGAGCAGGTACTGCCTCAGTCCGAGGATCTGGGTTGCCAGGTTGGTTGGTTGTATTTAAAATAATAATTCTCCAAGGACTAAAAAAATGTTTTTGAACCACTTTCAGGGAAATAAGAAAGGCATTGTGTCAGACACTGAAGAGGAAGAGAAGGTCTTCATCAACAGGGGCTCCCAATGTAGTCGAGACATAGCCTATCAGCTCAGACCTCTAACACATCATCAAAAATGCCCCAGAGGATGGTCAACAGACACACGAAGAAATGCTCAAAACCACTGGCAGCAAAAGAGATGAAAGTCAACACCACAGGGAGATACCATCTCACCCCAGTAGCAGTGATACAGTTTAACAGGACAGAAAGCAATAAATGTTAGAGAGGATGTGAAGTGGTAGGAACTCTCATACTCTGTTAGTGAGATTGCAAAAGGGTACAACCACTCTGGAAGACAGTTCGGCATTTGCTAAAAAACTGAAAACAGAAATTCCAGATGACACAGCTATTCCACTGATAGGAATATACCCTGAGAAAATTACAACTGAGGCACAAATGGAGATTTATGAACACACCAGCATTATTCACAATCACAAGAACTTGCAAACAGCCCAGATGTCCAACCACAATTGAATGGATTGAGAAATTGCGATACAGTACACAATAGAATACTATGCAGCACTCAAGAGTAAAGATTTAAAAAATTACTACATAATTTGGGAGAGTTTAAGGAGCATTATGCTGAGTGACCTAATTCAATCTGATAAGGACAAATACTGCATAAGACCATTCTTGAGAAAATGGAAGGCTATCTAGTAAAATGTGTCTGGTAGTCCAAGGGAGGAAGGGGTGGGAGCAGAGGGGTGAGGATGAGCAGAGAGGAAAGCACAATTGTTGGGTGGAGGAAGGAGGTAAAGGAAATGGATAAGATCTGGTGGGAATCTAAAAAAACAGGGTAATGGTGGGCATAGTTCAGTGGTAATTTTATAAAATACAATGAATGGGAATGGTTGTATGAAACACAATGTGAATGAAGGACAGTATAAAACACAAAGTATATTAATTTTGTATGCATACCAATGTTGTTGTTGTTGTTGTTATGTGCCATTGAGTCGTTTTCAACTCATGGCGACCCTATGCACAACCGCGCTAAACCCTGCTCTATCCTGCGCCAATCGCACTGCCTCTGACACACCCATCCCGATTACCCCAGTCACCTAATCAATCCATCTCATAGAGGGTCTTCCCCTCCTGTGCCGTCCCTCCACCCTCCCAAGCATGATGTCCCTCTCCAAGGACCCGTCCCTCCTGGCAACATGTCCA
>NW_006399799.1:14330135-14361836 GCF_000299155.1 Elephantulus edwardii
TGCTTGCATGTGAAATCAATGACACTGTTCTGTAGTTTCCACACTCAGTTGGGTCACCTTTCTTTGGAATGGGAACAAATATAGATCTCTTCCAGTCAGGTGGCCAAGTGGAGCATACCAATAAAAAACATTTTTTTAAATGCTCAAGAGGTCAAAGGAGGCTTCATAGAAGTGACATTGTGGACCTGCCCCTGGCTCAGCAGATGGAACACACTTTCGTGAGGGATTCCAGCTTTTCTTCATGACTCATAGACATCACAACAAGCAGCTTTTGAAGCTACCACCAAAGACAGAGGCGGCATGTGACTGTGGCTGAATCTGCATGGTGCTGGCTGCCATGGTCTGATGTGAGATAAACGGTGGTATTTTGGCATGTTTCTTACTCTTTACCAAGCAAGTCTAACTCAGGAAGCTCAGTGGCATAGCTGGCCTTCTGAATTCTGCAACCCCTTCCACTGCAATGCTGGTTAATGCACTTGACTGCTAACCAGGTCCACCCAGAGGGGCCACAGAAGAAAATTCTGGCACTGAAAAACCAGCCAGAAGACACTTCTGGCTCTGAAAACTCCGCGACTGATGGCCCTATGGAGCTCAGTTCTATTCTTGGAGTTTACCACCACATGACATGGGTCACCAGGAATTGGAACCAATTTGACGGCAACTGTTTTGCTCTTGTTGTTTATTTCTGTATTTAAAGAACTGCCAGAAATCTGAGGGTTCCAGGCTTCTAAGTGCTAGAAAAGAGTGACTGGGTCAGTTTAACTCACCCTCTTCCCTCCGTGGCCCCACCAGCCTAGTTCCTTTTTTCAGCCTTCCTCATCTCCAAGCTATTTATAAATTCCTTTTCTCTCAGTCTATGACTTTGTTCCCTCTTGAGTTTTTGTCCTGTTACGAGGCTCTCCCTGGAGAAGGAGGTCCCCACCATCTAGCCCCACGCTCACTCACTGTTGCTTAATGCGGACATATCCTGAAAGTGGAAACAGCACACACTTTTAGATCAAACAGACATCAGGCTCATCCTTGGGCAGGTCTGTGAGGATCAGAGCCCTTAAGAAAGTCTGATTCAACATGCAACTCACCATAACATTCTTGGTCAATTTTGTATCTAAATGCAATACTAAAATACCCTATTGGTAACTTGAAAACAAGGAACAAATTGGACTTGTTGTTCTCCATCTTCTCATTAGATGCTTCTTTTTCTTTTTAAAAGTTTCTTTTTATTACTTTTTTATTTAATTTCTTTATTTTTCATTTCAGTGAACATCTACAGAGATTTTGGAATTTCATTCATTCGTTGTTGCACCCCTCTCCCTGCTCCCCCCACCCCCCGTTTGCTCCTCTCCTTCAAACGCAAAAGAAAAACTCCCTCATTGGTACGCAATCCCCCACACACATCCCCCAACCCCAAATATAATCCACTCTGCAACCCTCATTCCGTACTCTTACGATAAACACTTATTAGATGCTTCTTGAGCACCTCATATAAAAATAGGCTCCTCCATTTCCCCAGGCTCCCAGTTTGCTGCCCTCATGGCACCATCACCAAATGACAAGCTGTATACCATACTCATTTTATTTTGTGTATTATCTTCCACCACCCTTGGTAACAGCAGTAAGGCGATAAGGAGATGTATTGCTTTGAGCAAGTCCGTTGTCCAGGACCTCTTAAAAATGTTGAAGAGCAATATTGTCAGTTTGAAGACTAAGGTGTGCCTGATCTTTTCATTTGCTTGCTATATATCTGAGAGCTGGACAATGAATACAGATGACAGAAGAATTGATGCCTTTGAACTGTGGTGCTCGAGAAGAGCGCTGAATATTCCATGGACTGACAAACTAATAAACAAGTATGTCTAGGAAAAGGTGAGTGCTTCTGGGAGGCAAAGATGGCAAAGCATTGTCTCTCATATTTTGGACATGTTGCTAAAAGAGGCTATTCCTTGGAAAAGGACATCATGCTTGGAAGGGTAGAGGATCAGTAAAAGATAGGAAGATCCCCATCGAGATGGACTGATCTGGTGACTGCAGCAATGGGCTCGTTGTATCAGAGATGGTGAGGATGGCACAAGACAGGATGGGATTCAGGTCTCTGTTCACAGACTCGCTATGAGTTGTATACAATTCAACAGCACCTAACAATGACAAGATGGCAGCTCCATGAATGCAGGACGTTTTGTCTGTTTTGTTCCCTGCTGTATCCTCAGCACTTTGAACTGTTCTGGTACATGATTGTGGTGGGTGTCATTTTTTGGGTGCCATCTAGGCCAACTCAGAGTGACTCCCATGCACAACCTGAGTGAAGCCCAGCCTGATCCTGCGCCATCCACAGGATCTCTGCGGGGCTTGGGCTTGTCATTGCACTCACTGTGTCAATTCACCTCTTTGACTGACATTTAAGAAACATGGACTGGTGAATGAATAAGTCAATCAATTTAAAAAGTCAATGGCTTAATGTTTAGAGGGTGCCTGGCACTCAGTGGGTGTTCATTCATGTCAAATCTCTCCCTCCTTCCCATCCCGTTGCCTTCCTCAAATATTTCAATGGCTTCCACAGTGCCCAGCAATCACAGGATGTGGCAGGTGGCACTAAGGAGTTTGAGCTGTGTCGTCTTTTTCCAGGGAGTGTCTGAGTGGCACGTGATCCCTTTTCTTTGTTGGTCTAAGCAGACCTGCTCCACATGGATTGAAATATACCTTCCAGATCATGACAGTCTGCCCCTGCCCACCCTCCTTGCTGAGCCTGGCTGCACATGCTGAAGGTCAACGTCTTCCTGGCCTCTTTATGGCTACACAGCTGCCTGAGTATCTTGGTCAGGTCCGGATGGGCCTGAGGCCTGAGCAATTCTGACCACAACAGGCCTGAGGGCCAGAAAGTAACCCCCGCCTCAAGACCAGCACCTGGACTTGATGCAGTGATTTCTCACTAAGGGGTGATTTTTATCCCCTTTAAGAACATTAGATAATGTCTAGTAGCAATTTTGGTTGTCAAAGCTGGGGGGGGGTGTGCTACTGGCATCTAGAGAGTAGAGAATAGGGATGCCATTCAACATCTTAAGACATTTAAGAGAACCCCTACCCTCTGAACCTCCAATCCAATTGTCACTAGTGCTGAGATCGAAAACCTGAGCCAGTGTTAATTAAATATACAAATACTCGCCATCTACTAATTTCTTCTGTCTGCCAGGGACTGCTAAGGAAACCCCATTTTATTCTCACCATCATTGTACATACAAGATAAGAGGTACCATTTTTCGGTTCCTGACTAAATGAAGACATAGCTTCTAAATGATAGAGCCAAGATCTGAAGAAATACCTAATGATCTGCTTTCATAGATATTACAGCCAAGAAAACCCCACTGGACAGTTCTACTACATCACACGGGGCCACTACAAATCTAAATTAACTTATCAGCATCTAACAACAACAGCAAGGCGTTAATGTGTGACCCCAGGCAGACCTGACACATTTGCATTATCCAAGCAAAAAACTTAAACTGACTGTCTTCCAGTTGGTTCAAACTTCTAATAAATGATCTTCCGTCAGTTTTTGAGGCTGCAAGTCAAAATGGGAGAAGACTGCTCACCTTTCTCCTTCAGAGCTGCTGCTGGAATCGAACCACAGCTACACGTAGCCTTTGGCTTAACAGCACAGCTCTCGAGAGGCTACACTACCAGAAGTCTCTATTCACATTATCCGCTTGGTGCCGTCACACCAGCTTGTCTCACAATGACCTCCCATTCATTTCCCAAGGCTGTGAATCAGAACAGAAGGAGACTCTCCCTCTTTCCTGCTCAGATCCCCTGGTTGATTCAAGCCACCAGTCATGTTCAGCCTCTGGGTTAGCAGCACAGCTCACCATAGACTGTGCCCCCAGAGCTCCCTTATTCACAGCACAGTGATCCCCAGTCTCCCTTCCACTTCCCTTTCCCTTTGGTGTGTGTTGACTCAGTTTAGAAGGCACGGTATCTTCTCGGGTTTTGTTCAGCGTGTTCTGTTCTCTACTAGTGCGGCTGGTCCATATCCAGTGTGGTTAGTGGGTCTCATGAGCCACTGTACGCCCTCTGTACATGTCATGAATGAATTGTCTCTTAGAACTGGCACAGAGCTCCTTAACTGCTTGCCCTTGGGATTGGGCCATGCCTGGTTCCCTCTTGCTGTAAGGCTGTGCCCTTACCAGTTCTACAGGATGACAATTTCTCCCAGGATGGTACACTCAATGGACACTGTACCAGCCTGCCCACACAGCCTTCACAGTGGTGGAGCGCTGGCAGCTGGCTGAGCTCTCCGCCTCTGTCCCAGTTAGCCTCTGTCCCGCTGCCTGCAGACCAGCCCACGATGATTCTCACTCAAGCTTCCTGGTCTCTGGCCTTCTATCCTGACACCATATCCCAGCAAGAGCTTCATGTGGGAATCCTCACACCCTGATTCCAGCTCCTGTTTATACTCCTCTCTCCAGAGCTTAAATTCCCTTTATGATTCAGTTCCAAGAAGTTCTACCA
The DNA here is from genome assembly GCF_000299155.1 of Elephantulus edwardii. Classification (NCBI taxonomy): domain Eukaryota; kingdom Metazoa; phylum Chordata; class Mammalia; order Macroscelidea; family Macroscelididae; genus Elephantulus; species Elephantulus edwardii. The sequence continues at coordinate 14,334,636 of NW_006399799.1, forward strand.
AGTCCTTATTGGGTAAGGTCTGTGCAGAGTGATGACAGAAATGTAGAAACCAAGCACAGTCCTCTCTCCATCCCTAAGAAGTTCTAGTTTCACTCAGGGAGTGAATTTTTCACAAAAGTTTTGCAGTCAAGCTGGCTACCTACCTCAGAGGCTATGCTCAGAGAACAGGCTGAAGTGGAAGGTCTATATGTGGTAGATTCCAGAGGAGATGATACTTTATTTACAACTTCACCCTAACCTGTAAAAATTAGGGATCTGGGCCTGTCTGCTCTGATAGTCAAGGATTCCATAGTTCTTCAGAGTGAGTGTGTCCTAATCTCTCTGCCTCCTGTCCTCTGAACCCAGCTATTCTCTTATCTTTGCCTCAGGACCATGGAATCTTAGCCTTCAAGTTTGTCATGATTCCCAAAGCTGAAGTCACCTCCTTTCCTAATGCCTGGAAGCAAACACACTCCTGACCCGATGCCCCTCACTTTATTCAGTCAGGGGGTATGCAGCCATCAAATTCAGCAAACGTGGAACAGCCAAACCTTGACTTCTCTGGGCTGGCAGGGCTTTTGGTTATGGAGCCCACAGACCGCTGGAAGAACAAACTAATCTGTCTTGGAGGAAGTACAACGAGGATGCCCCTCAGAGGCACTGATGGTGAAATGGGCTCATTTGTTGGACATGCTGTCAGGAGGAATCTGTCCTTGGAAAAAATATATCATACAGGAAAGGTGGAAGCTCAGAGAAAGAGAGGAAGACCCTGCACAAGATGGCCTGACACTGCTGTAACAACGTGCTCGAGTTTATCAGAGACGGCGAGGATGGCACAGGCCAGGGCAGGGATCAGATCCATTGTCCACAGGGTCGCTATGAGGCATAGTTGATTTCATGGCACCTAACAACAATGCCCAAGTTTATTTCTCCTCCTTGAGATGCTCTTTCCACTATCTCATGTTTATTAAGAGACAAACAGAAAGCTTCAGGTGGAGTTTGCTCAGGAGCCCTCATTACTTCCACTCATTCATGATTCTTAGCTTCTAAACATAAGCTTCTTCTAACAATCTCTCATCCACATGGAGGTAGTCTAAGTGCACTGTTTATTCTCACTGAATATGTGAGGAAACTGAGGCTAAAACAGACTACACACACTGCTGCCCAGGTCTGTCTCTTAGCCATGTTGCTGTCTTTCATCTCAAGCTAATTCTGTCTTCTTAAACCTCCTCAGACACTGTTAGGCATTCTAGAACTCTGTAAACATACAGAATTGGTAAAGTGTCAGAGCTGGAATTGCTCTTCATGGTCAAGACATCCAACTCCTTTGAGTTACAGACTCATGTTAACTAGCTTCCTTTCTCTCTATGGGAAAGCTCTCTCTCCTCCTGGATATGAGAGAAAATACTCTTAGGGGCCCAGGAGAAACTCCATCAGTCCAGAGCAGGAATTGTTTCCCCTCCTCTAAAACGAAGAGTTTCTATTTCTCAGAGTTGGCAGAGAGGAAGTAGAGGGTTTTGGGGTTTCCCCCCCTCCACATTCTATTCCAAATAGAGTTTAAATTTTTCTCCAGAAGTTAAAAACCTTCCTTGTTGGATTTACTGAACCTAAACAGTGAGGTTCTAGTAAAATGTGACCTCTGAGACTAGTGCTTCTCCTCAGGGCCTTTGGTCACTGGTGTGATCAGGCGATGGCAAGTTTTCCCCAAGAGGCTCCTCCTTATAGTCCTGACAGAAAGACTGTCCTTATGATGTTACAAAACCTAGCTAACCTCATAGCAATTTTGCTGCAGAAGCTCTCGGTCAGGGTATTGCAATGCAAGCCCTTTCCGACCACTATCTCTAGTCTTGTGACTAAAGGAGCTGAAAGGCAGACATCAAATGGCCTTCTTTAAAGCAAGAATAATTTTTTCAATTTTGACATTCAGAGACCACGGGCCCTGCAGCACCAGTCTCAAAAATTGAGCAACAAGAATCAGCCTTTGTATTTTCTCATGGATTTAACTGTATCCTCCAAATATATATGTCACCGTGAGTTGGCCATGACTCATGACTTTCAGTGGTTTGGCAGTTATGCAATGATGTAATCATCCCCCATGATGTGATGTGATGAGCCAATCAGGGTGGGACACATCTTTACTCATGTTACAGATCTCCTCTGATGTCAGGGGAATTTGCTTGGGTATGATCTGTGTCACCTTTAATCTTAAGAGGAAAAAGGAGAGGGAATGAGGAGAGAGAGAAGGGCCTCTGTACCACTAATGATGAAGAGCTGGGAGCAAAGTGCACTCTTTGGACCCAGAGCCCCTTCAGTAGAACTTGCTAGATACTGGGAATGCTGATTCCAAGACACATGAGCTCTCCAAGGAACACAAGGGTCACAGCTGTTGAAATGAAACAAAGACCCAAGAGACAGAAAACCCTTCTATAGAGTTGGTACCTCAAATTTGGACTTCTAGGTCACTAGATTGTGAGAGAATAAATTTGTTTGTTAAAACCAACAGCTTGTGGGATTTCTGTGCATCAGCACTAGGTAAGACATATTTGGAATGCAATTCCCACTGCCCAAAGTACACACATGCCTTGCAGCTCCTTTGATCAGTGTTATGAAGTGAGACATCCTTATATAGTGTAAACGATTAATGTACATGCCTGGTAACAGAAATGCTGGAGATTCTAATTCGCTCAAAGGTGCCTCAGAAGAAAGGCCTGGGATCTACTTTTGTAAAATCAGCCATTGAAAACACAGTGGAACACAAAACTGTGACACACATGGTCTCCAGGAGGCAGAGTTAACTCCATGACAACAGGCTATACATACAGTGGTCAATGATACAGGATCACCGTTAAAGGAACTAGGTATCTTGTATATAGTCAAAAAGCAACTTCATTTCTTTACTGCTCACCGCCCCATCATATCTGTCCTCAGAAACTAGTTATTTTCTGCCCTTTGGAAGAAATCTAATTATCCACCAAGTCCAGAGAATAGCATCAATAGCTAGGGCACATCCATGACTTTTCTAGTCACTTTCTGTTAAGTGAAAGTCTTCTAGGAAACAGAGCTAATGAAGAAACAGCTGGTTTGAGGGCTTGGACAGACAGAATACAAGCCTGAAGCATTTTGTGGAACTAAAAAGTAGTGAAGTAATTAAAAACTAAGAAAGGAAAGCTAAAGAAAAGAAATAAAAGGAAGAAGGGAAGGAAGGTGAGGGGGAAAGAAAGGATGAGGCCAGGCCAAAAGAACATGGGAATCAACATGAAATAGCTTTCAATGACTCAAGCTGGAACAATTTAAGCCATAAAACAAATAACTGTAGTATTATATTATACTCAAAAGAATCAACAAAATATCCTTGAATCTGGACTGCCAAAAATAACTTATTTAATAAATAACTGGGGGAAAGCAAAGAGGATTAACTTCCTTATAGAAGAGTTTCAAATAGCAAATATAAAGGAAGAGGAAAATAGAAAATCACTATTAGAACATAATATTTGCTACACAGTAATACTGCACAGTAATATTTTCTACAGGTAAGTGTGGTATAGTACTTGTCTGTCTATTTGCTGTACTGAAGTAACTTGGGGTTGCTGTGATGCTGAATACTGTGCCACTGGTGTGTCAAACAATATAATGGTTACCCATGGTGGACAGTGTCTGGTGGAACTCCCAGATTGATTCAGGTTTGGAAGCAGGAGTGGCATCCACTTCCTAAACCACATAACTCTGGAAACTCTATGAACATAAAGAAACAATGATATTTATAGAACAGGGTTCAGATCTTTTGTTCACAGGGTTGCTATGAGTTGTGCTCAACTCGATGGCACTTAACGACAAATAACAAGAGCTACTGCTGGATGTTAAAATTCGTGGGTAGTATTGTCTACAGGTAAGACCCACTGATAGATATTAACATTTGTGAGTGAAACATTAAGAATAGCCTCAAATTGCCTCTTTGCAAATATTTTCCTTCCTGTGGTGACAGTAATATGTGTTCACAAATTTTTGAAGTGAATTTTATTTCTCCTCCCCTTCAATGAGGGCTGGATGCAGTGAGTTACTACTAATTAGCATAATTGACATATGGAAAGGGAAATCTAATAGCTTCACAGTGGTGACACCAGGCAAACATCACCATCCCATCAACATCACCTTAGTTATGCTGACATGAGTACATCAGGGATGCATCCTATCTCCATACCTTTTCAATCCGTATGCAGAACAGATCACTCAGGAGGCTGGGCTTTAGGAAAAGAAATGTGGCATCAGGATTGGAGGAAGACCCATCAACAACCTTTGTTACACAGATGACATAACCCTGCTTGCTGAATCTGAGGAGGACCTGAAGCATTTTCTGCAGAAGGTCAGGGGTTGTAGTCTTCAATATGGATTGAAGCTCAACATCAAGAAGACAGATTTTCACCACTAGGCCAATTGGCAGCACCATGATGGATGGTGAAGGGATTGAAGCTACAGCTTATTCAGCTCCACAATCAATACTTTTGGCACCAGCAGTCAGAAAAATCAAAAGACAAATTGCATTAGGTAAATCTGCTATTGGGGACTTTTCCAGAGTACTGAGAAGCAACGATTTCTGTCTAGAGACTAAGGTGCACCTGACTCAGGCCATGGTCTTCACAATCACTTGCTATGAATCAGAGAGCTGGACAATGACTAAGGATGACAGAAGAGGAATTGATGCCTTTGAGTTGTAGTGCTGGAGATGAGTCTTGAACATACCATGGACAGTCAAGTAAACAAATTGGTCTATCTTGGAGAAGGTGAAACTCAATTTCTCCTTGAAGGTTAGGGTTTTGAAGTTCTGTCTTACATACTTTGGGTACATGGTCAGGACAGATTGATCCTTGGAGAAGGACATCATGCTTGGAAGAGTGACGGGACAGTACAGGAGAGGAAGACCCAGAATGAGATGGATTGATACAGTAAATGGGGCAATGGGGGTTGGTGTGTTGGAGTCCGTGAGACTGGCTCAGGACAGGGCAGGGCTCAGAGCTGTTGTACATAGTGTCACTATGAGTCAGAGGTGACTTGATAGCACATATCAACAACAACCCTGATATGATTCTGTGAGAAAGACTCTACCTCCATGGCACCCCTTAAAAAAAAAGCATAATATCAGACTGATAATAAGAAAACATTAAACAAAGCCAAGGACCTGACTGGTATTTTTCAAAAGAGTTAAGGTTATGAAGGATAATAAAAGACCAAGAAAACATCAAAGAACGCGTCAGTCTAAAGAGAAAGATAGTTGTTATGTGCTATAAAGTTGACTACAATTTATAGCAACCTTATGCACAATAGCTCTGAACCCTGCCCTATCCTGGGCCATTCTCACTGTCTCTGACACACCTATTCTCATTATCCTAGTTACTGTGTGCATCAATCAATTGGAGTCTTCTTCTCCTGTGCTGTTCCTCTACCCTTCCAAGCATGATATCCTTCTTCAAGGACTGGTCCCTCCTGGCCATGTGCCCAAAGTATGTGAGACAGAGCCTCAAAATCCTTGCCTCCGAGGAATAGCTTGGTTTCATTCTCTCCAGGACAGACCTGTTAATTCTTTAGGCAATCCATGTTATGTTCAATACTCTTCTCCAGCACCTCAACTCAAAGGCATAACTATAAGGTATTCTGAATTCTCTGGTGGTGCAGCAGTTAAGCACTTGGTTGCTAACCAAAAGATTGGAGATTTGAAGTCACCTAGAGTCTTGCTGGGATAAAGACCCCTCACTCAAATCTCTGGTCAAGATTAGCCTATTTAAATACTTATATTTTGTCACATGGGGTGTGTCTAATTTGAAATGTGCTGGACAAAGCATCTAATGATGATAGTTAGAACATGTTGAATTGGATTTTGAAACAGAAAAAGAGAGTTAGTGGAAAAAGGGAAGAAAACCAGAAAAACAAATCTTTTATTTAATGGTTTTATACCAATATCAATATCTCAGTTTTGGCAAACATGATTATATAAAATGTTAACATTAAGGAAGCTGAGAGAAGGGTGTACTGGAATATTCTAGAACATGCAGTCTCAGTGGAAGTGACATTGCCCCAAAGGGGACAAAATTTATTCTTGAGCAAGAGGAAAAAAATCACAATAACTTCAGCTTGCTCAGCTCAACAATCAACACTCTTGGCACCAGCAGTCAGGAAATCAAAAGACAAATTGCATTGGAGAAGTATGCTGTTAGAGACCTCTCCAAAGTGCTAAAGAGCAATGATGTCAGTCTAGGGCCTAAGGTGCACCTGCCCCAGGCCATTGTCTTCACAATTACTTGCTATGCATTAGAGAGCTGGACAATGACTAAGGGTGACAGAAGACGAATTGATGCCTTTGAGTTGTGGTTCTGGAGAAGAGTCTTGAACATACTATAGACCACCAAGAGAATGACTGTCTTGGAGAGGGTTAAACCAAGTTTCTCCTTGTGATGGAAAAGACCATGGCCTGAATCAGACATACCATAGTCTGACGGGCAGATAGACAGATAGACAAGATAGAGATGTAGGCAGGCAGAATCATCTACTATATAGTTTCTGGAGAATCCTGGGTAATCTAGAACTCAAACTCATGTCACATACCAGGTTCTCAACACTTGATTCACATGTGCTTATGCCAGTTTTGTAAGGTGGAGACTGTGAGGATGTAGTACTAGAGAAAATAGGGACACATAGAAGTTAAATAACTTGACTGGAAGAAGTAAATCTAAAGCCCACTTCTGGCTAGAGTTTAATGCTCTTTGCACTTGGCAATATTGCTTCTCTCTATCTGAACAGCATGAATAAAAGCGTAACACGGAGCTGACATTTAGCTGGGACACACTAGGATGATGGCGCTGGTTGTTAAAATACTGAAATGCTTCTGTCTCATCTGGTCACCATTCTCATCTGGTCATCTGAGCATTCTCAGATGTTTGTTGCCCTGACTCCTCCTGCCCAGACACTTGGATCCTCAATCCAGCATCTACAGAGCTCATAGGATCCTCCAGGATGCTGCTCACGTACTGAGGCTTGTATCAGCGTCGGGCAGTTGCTAGTTAACTTTAAATGCTTTCCCTGACAAACACATTTCTTTGGTGCTTTGTTCCTTCCTGAATTCTCCATAATCATGACCTCTTCTACTCTGCAGATGAGCAAGATGTGACAGTAAAGGCTCTTTAAGTCTACATGGCAGATTAAAAGTTGTGCCAGGCAAGCCTAGTTAGAATCTTTTGATTCCAAGTGCTTTCTCCATTACACGGACTTTAAATCATGGTTAGTAACAACTGTTAACGAGCTCAGCCAGACTGAAATGTTAGAGATTCAAGTTCACCCTGACGTGCCCCAGAAGAAAGGTCTGGTGGTGTTCTTAAAAAATCAGCCATTGAAAACCCAATGCCAATACATAATAAAAGGGTTTTTGTTGTGTACCATTAAGTTAGAACTGACCAATACTTGATCCTCCAGAGGATTTTCAGAGATAGTAAATTGCATTGAAGGAGGTTGCCCATCTTTCTCCCATGAAGCCGCTGGTGGTACCTTTGTGTTGACAGTTAATCCTTTATCACAAAGTCACCTGAGCTCCCTAGGGATTTACTAGATATTACAATAAATTAATCACAGTACTCAATGGTCATTAATGTCATACAAGAAAAAGCCCATGAATGATTATATAAAAAAGAAAATTTGTAAACCTTCATGTAAATGAAAATAATATTAAAATGAAGCAAAAATGGTAAGTTGAATGAAAGGAAAAGCAATATGCAGTAAAGGATTGATTGGGATTGTAATAATTTAATTACATTAATCAATCGTAAGTAATGTTGTAAGAGAAAATGTGTATAAATGACCCTATGAATTTTTTTTAAACTCTATGGATTACAGCTCTGAGTCAGAGTTTATTTATTGACAATTTGTTTTTAGTCATTTAAGTAGAATGTTTTACACAGCACAGAAGTAAGGATTTTAAAATAGATCTAATCAGCAAAGTGCCACAGATCAGGGATGAGTAATTGTAAAAGAGACTTGTGAGTTAAAGAGAAAAATTAAAGCTTTGGGTAAAGATTCAAGAGGTCTGAAATTTAATCAAATGATAAAGAGCTCACTACTTAAAAACATGGGTGTGATAGAGTGAATTAAGATTCTCAATTATTTGCTCTTTCCTTGCAACTGGGTTCTATAGTCTCTCTATTGTTATGTGACCAGTCCAAGTATCCTAAGAGTATGTGTCTGCCTCAGTACCTGGCTGTGGACTTGGACATATATGATTTCCCAATGAAATGGGGCTATGTGGTGTTTGCTGGGTCTGATCAGAATCTTTTTGTTTGATTTTGAATTTCAACTTAGCTGCTTTTTGAGCCTTAGGGATTCCTGGTGACCCAGGGGTAAGGAATTGTACTGCCAACCCTAAAGCAAGTAGTTCAAGGCAGCTGCTCTCCTGGAGAGAGACTTAAAACCCACTAGAGAATCAGATATGAACTGGTTCCAACCTGACAGCACACAGCAACAGCTTTCAAGCCTGCACTCTGCCACAAGAGTACATTGTGTAGGAGCAAATATTGTTCCTTCAGCTTGGGTTTCAGGATAGGGAGACATGTAGAAGCCCTCAGAGGCCAAAGACATCACAGTCTTCAGGTAAACGAAGAAGTAAACTTTTGTGAGTCATTACTGTATTAGAGTTGATTGTCACTAAAGTATAAACTGACACAATGGGAGAGGGAAAATGCTTTGATAATTCAAATAATAAAAAGGAACTGAGTTTTAAGTTAAAACTTAAAGAATTATGTCTTCCAATTGTTGATGTTATTGTTATATGCTGTAAAGTCACCTGTGACTCATAGTGACCGTAGTACAACAGCCTTAAACCCTGCTTTAACTTCTGCCAATCTCACTGTCTCTGACACACCTACCTCCACTACTCCAGTCACTGAATCAATCCATCCCATTGAGGGTCTTCCTCTTCTATACTGTCCCTCTACCCTTCCAAGCTTGATGTCCATCTCCAAGGACTGGTCTCTCCTTGAAACATGTCCAAAGTATGTCAGACGAAGCTTCAGAATCCTTACCTCCATGGAGAAACCTGGTTTCACCCTCTCCAAGACAAACCTGTTTGTGCTCTTAGCAGTCCATGGTATATTCAACACTTCTCTAGCAACACAGCTCAAGGGCATTAGTTCTTTTTCTAGCATTCCTAGTCACTGTCCAGCTCTCTAATGCACATAGCAAGTGATTGCAAAGACCCGAGCCTGTATCAGGTGCACCTTAGTCTCCAGACTGACATCACTGCTCTTCAGTACTTTGGAGAGGTCTCTGACAGCACAGTTTCCCAATGCAATACATCATTTAATTCCTGGCTGCTTGTGCCAAGAGTGTTGATTGTGGAGCCAAGTGAACGGAAACTGTTAACAATCTCAATCTCTTCATCATCTATCATAATGTTGCCAATTGTTCCAGTGGTGAGAATCTTGTTTTCTTGATGTACCATTTTATCAGCAAGAATTGAGGTATATTAAGATACAACAGGGTTTTTTTTGTTTTTATTTTTATTTCACATATGACTAGTCCCTAGTTGCCCATTACAGGGGTTTGTTTTTTACATTAAAAATTTTTATTGGTTTAATTGAAAATTTGTATACCTTCTGTTTCGTTCATATAGGAAAAGCAGAGAGAGGGTCAGCAAAAAAGAAAAAGACGCTCAGTGAAATGGATTGACACAGTGGCTGTAACAGGCTTAAGCATGACAGAGAATGTGAGGATGGAGCAGGATAGATCAAGAGTATAATCTGTCATTCATAGAATCACTACTAGTCTAGCTGAATTTGAAGATGCTTAACAACATCTCCCTGTCTGTCACTCTCTAAATCTTTATCTGTCTCTGTATCTTCTTGATGCAAGATAGAAGTCAAACCTCTATTCTTCGTAGTCATTGTGGGAGGTGAAACACATAAACTGGGGTCAAAATTTATTCCCTTATGAGAAGTTCCTATATTACACTGCTCTTTCTAGCTGCGTTGTTGGCTTCTGAATTCAAACAAAGTTCTCGAGTTACCACAAACAGCCTGGTATATCTTCTTTCAGATACTACAGGAGGATGAAAGAAGGGCTTGGTATCTGAGCCTCTGGCCTGGGGCGGTGGGGGCGGGGGGGGGAATCTATGATCTTATGGATCCATTATGTAACAAAATAAAGCCACTTTGCTCCTGGCACCCAAGCACCATAATGGTGAGCATTGAGCCAACCACCCTTTACTCTGCAGACAATGTCCCAGGCTGTCTTCTCAGCCATCGCGAGTTCCTGAAGTTGGTCCAGGGTCCCATGTGGACATAGTGGTATGTCCCTGCTCCCATTTCTATGTGTGCACTGTCTGTGATGAATAGATCATTGAAGAGTCAGTACAAGAGGAAATCTACAAATGCTTTGGCTTCCTACAGTTGAAATAACAATAATGGTAAAGGGATGAGCTCCTTGGCATTTAAACAAAGTCCTCAGTCAAGAGGCAGACAGAAGTAGAGGCTGCCCACGTAGGCACTGCCTACAGGCTTCACAAAGTGAATTCTGCTGGACTCTATAGATTTACTAAAGCAAGAAGCTTGGTTTTTTGTGGTTTTTGTTTGTTTTTTTTTTTCCTGGATACATAAGGCCTAGACATTAACAACTGTCCATGTCCAGGGACAAAAGGCAGATTGCTTTCTTCCGAGACAGCTTGTGAACTCCTCTGATGGAGAATTTCCTCAGCACACTTTCTGTTCAGGCACAACAGGCGATGCATACTCTGTGTCTGTGTTTAGGACAGTTGTATATATGTGCATGCTCTGAAAGTCCGGGTCAGACCCACCTGGCCCCAAGGGATTCTCCTTCCACTAAGGCCCTAGAACACCTGGGTCTATCTTTGGTTCTGCCTGTCTGTCTGCTCATGAGAAAGCATCATCATCAGATGATGACAGGTGAGGCCACTAATGAGTCCGTGCCTCCCCTTCTGGTTGATGTTAGCTCTCGGGCTCACCATCACTTTACATATTCCCCTAGTTTATGACAGAGTCTTCGGGATCGAGGGAACAAGACTGTGGCTGCTCGCTGATCTTAATAAGGATGGCACTCTTCTTAGTTTCTGTCTCTTTTGCTCATTTTGAAGTGTTTTGGAGAAGGGGGTTTTGAAAACAGACTGCCATCTTTCTGGAAATCCCTTCAGCTGCTTGAAAGTGTTTAGGGCGCAGCTGTTATCCCTCGTTTGCTCCCTCTTTCCTTTCTTCTTTCCTGCACTGGGCTAGGTGGCAGACACTGGACATTGAACTTCACTCTGTTTTGGGGCTCCCATGGTACCTTTGTGACAAAGGTCGAGCGGGTCGCCCCCCTGCCCAGGCTCACACAGTGAGTGAGCAGTAGCTCTGAGACTGCAGCCTAGAGCGCCGACTGTGGGTTCAGATTCTTCTTCCCTGTGTCTCCGGGGCAGACAGGAGGGCTGTAGGAGTGGAGGCCTGGATCGAGCCGAGTAGCCCTGGGGGTGGGCAGTCTGCCAGCCTCGGTGCAGAAGCCCATCTGGGGCTCTCCCGGAGGCTCTCCTCGTGGCAAGCAGGAAGCTCCGAATCCTGGGCTGTGGCCCAGAGGGAAAAAAAAGGGGCTCCTCTATCCTTCTGGCTGTCCCCATGACTGTCCAGGAACAAAGCAAGGCCTCAGCGCTGCCTCCTGCCACCAGCCTCCGCCCAGCTGTTCTGGCCGCGCAGTTCCAGTGCTTGGGCCTGTCGGTAGGAACACTGGGCGCTTGTCAGCTTACAGAATCACGGCTGTGTACTGAGGGCACGCTTTGCCCGCCTCCCCCAGGCTGAGTGGGGCACGCCAGCAGAGTCACAGACCCTCTTTCAAATGTCCAAATGCATTATTCAGTGAAGCCAAAACAACTGATGCACAATATTTAACTATTATATAAATGACAAGAGATCCCTACCCTTTCTAGTTCCAATCAGTACATTAATATGACAGATAAAAGCAGAAATGCACTAAAGTTTCATGTGTACAAAGGGTGGACATGGGGGCTACAGGTCAAATCAGCTCACTTAACAGACCTCAACAAGCCTCAATGTCATCATCTGTAAAATGGGAGCAGAAGCTCTTATTTATAGCCCTTGTTGTTGTATACTGTTGAATGAGAACTGACCCACAGCTGACCCTCCAGTGGGTTTTCAGAGGCAGTAAATCATACAGGAGAAGACTACCAGAGATTGCTACTCTTTCTTCCATGGACCAGCTGGTGGATTTGAGCTTTCGTTTGGTCATGCAGCTTCTTCCCACTAGGCCAACACAGCTTCCTCTTTAGAACCCTTAGTGTCTGTGAAAAGGAGCTCTGGTGGTGTAGTTAATAGGGATTTAGGTTATTCTTCCAAAGGCAGCATCTCCCTGGCTGTTAAAATCCACCAGGGCTCCAAGGGAGAAAGATGGGCAATTACTTTTAGTTTGAACATCTGCTAAAGGTTGTTCTGTGTCAGGAAGCAGCCACACATATCACTTGCTTGATTTTCATGACAGCTCACCCTGCCCAGCTGTCCACATTCCATGAAGACGAGGGTTTGGTGGATATGGACTAATCACAAAGAGTCTACTATGGCCCAGACAGCAGCGTGCGCTCTGTGGGCTCAGCCACCATGCTACACATTCATTTATAGGTAGTTGCCGAGTAGCTAAGATGTGCCAATTGTTGTGCACACTGACCAAATCCTTATCTTTGGGGAGCTACATTCCACAAAGGCACAGTTCGCAGACAATGCTGTCTGTCACCTTTACTCACTACCCAAAAGCTGGTTTCCCCTTGCCGGTGTTAACTGGGGATGTGCTGGGGTGTTTTTATCATTCTGGAGCCCCTGAGATTCCACTGACCTTCTGGAGGTCTGAGTGGATTGAGTCTCTCCTCTCCCTCAGTGACCAATATGCCTTTGCACTGGGCCCACTGAGACCTAGAAAGGAGTAGAATGGACTCCTCTACCAAAGTGGCCCAGAGAGCCATGTGGTGTGGGAGGCTCTCTGGGAGCTGGGGAACAAGGTCCCTCATACCATCCAGTCCCTCCAGTCCACTCAGCTTTGACCAACATGGTCTTCTAGTTTAAAAGGGCCTCTAATGAGAGCACCTGAATGACAGTAACTTTCTGACAGTACCACGAGGAAGGACTCCCTCTGTTTCCCTGGTTTAAGCTCAGTCTTAGACGGATGCAGAGAAGCAAGCAGAGGTTTACGGAACTGTTAATTTCATTGTTAGCTGCTATCCAGTCACTCATCAATTCATGGCAATATCATCCTCTATAGGAAAAAATGCTGCCCAAGCTTGTACTGCAGGCCTGTGGTCAGCTGTGCACTGGACCATTGATTCATAGTGGACCACTGAACCAGGTGATTCAGTGTTTTCACTGATTGCCAGGACTTCCTTCCTAGTCCAACTTAGTCCGAAAGCACTGCTGAAATCTGGTCAGCATCATGGCCACATGCAAGCCTCTTCTGACAGATGAATGGTGGCTGCCTATGAGATGTGCTGACTGGGAATGGAACGAGGTCTCCTAAAGAGCAGGAGAGCATTTGATCCCGGAACCATTCCTGTTCCTTCAGCAAACATGAATGAAAATCCATTAGGATGACAGGAAACACTTTCACCTACCAGGTGACTCACTCACTGCCATCAGGTTGGTTCTGACTCAAAGCGGCCCTCCGTGGGGTTCCCACGGCTGTAAATCCTAACAGGAGGAGACTGTCCATTTTCCTCCTGAGGAGCTGCTGGTGAACTGGAACACCTGGAGACATCTTTGGGTCAGCAGGGAAACTCACATAAAGACCTCACCCCTGGAGCTAGAAATAGGTGCTTGCTAAATGGAGAAAAAGTAAAAAGGTCTCTTTGGGACCAGAGAGAGGTAGATTTACATTGCAAATAGATGCTCTAGGGCAAGTCACTTAACCTCTTTAAATCTCTCTCTTATTAATTTTTTTAAATGTTATTGTTGTTCCTTATTTCTCAGAAGTTACTTTGGAACAGAGTCCAGTTATCTTTTCAGGTTAGCAGCTTTTACAAGTACAATACTGTTCAAATCTCTCTTGGTTTTCAATCTGTGCCATGACTTTAGACATTGACCCTTGATCATATAACATTTCTGCTTTTAAATCAGAACCGATTGATACGAGCTGATCCTCCAGTAGGTTTTCAGGGCTGAAAATCGCCTGGGAAGCGATAATCCATCCTTCTTCTATGGAGCAGCTGATGGATCTGAAAAGCCTCCTTTGGGTTGGCAGCATGACACCATGCTCACTAGGCCATTAGAGATCCCTTAGTGTCTTCATTTTAACATGGAGAAAAATGTTCCACCTTCACAGAGTTTGGGAAAGAAGAAATGGAACTACATACACATGGGACCTGGCACAGTCCCTAAACTATCATTTCAGAGACTGAGTCAGGACAGTTTTACTGATGGACGGAAGTGACCTTATGGAGCTGGGATGAGATCTCAGACTAAGGACCAGAATAAAGAACCAGACTGGAAAACCAGGTAGCTCTCCAGAAGAGGGGCCAAGGGAGGTGACAAGTAGCTCACACTGCACAGAGGTCCGCTGCACTGAAGTGAGAACTGGGCTATTGTGGGACTAAAGTGGCTCATGGGAGCTAGGCCAGGTCACCAGCCATGGGGTTAACTCAGGAATGCCACCTGCTGCACCAAGACAAAGCCATGTCCCCAAAGGAGCACTAGGTACTTTTCAGTGACAGTGCCAAGTGACGGTGGGCAGGATGGAGAGTCAAGGCATTTACAGTAGAATCCAGATAGGCCACAGCCAAGCCCATTGAGGGCTGATACAGGAAGGGCCAGTAGCTGGGCAACTCTGAGGCTGGACTAACTGTGCCGGCTTATTCTAGGGCTTTTCTGTGCCTGTCTTATGATGACCATGGTCAAGGACCATCTCCCAAACCTGCAGGCCAGAACAGGTCCCTTCAGCTTCTCTGGCTTTGAGGGTAGGTTAGGGAAGGGTGCCAGCACAGGGCAGAGTGCAAACCTGCGCAGAGAGGAGAAGCAGATGCAGAAAAGAACTGGCGATGCCACCTGACCTGAGGGAGGCTGACCTGATTCTATCTGAGGCTTGGGAGTCAGAGCAGCCAGGCTCAGCAACCAGGTCAATTCTACAAATATTCTCCTTGGGGCTTCTCACCAGCAAGAAGCAGCAGGAGTGCAAGGAAGGGAGCTGGGGGGTGGATTCCTGAGACAAGAACAGGAGCACTGCTGTCTCCAGAGACCTCAGGGGACGAATGTCTAGGAAGGAAAAGAAGGCAGGCTGGATGAGCTCCACTGACATTTCAACAAAAGTTGGGAATAACAAAAAAGAAGAGTTTTAATTCTAATTGAAGTTCTTGCTCCCCAATTGTTTGTAACTTTGTTAGCCTCTGGATTTTAGTAACTGGCAATAATGTCTCTTCAAATGCAACAGTTTTGCAGGAGTGGAGAAGTAACATTGGCTGTCCAGTGGCATGATGAAGAAGACTAACTACTAGCTGTGCACATTTGAGAGACAGACAAAAGAGCTCCTCTTTGATTTTCTTTGCTTTCTTGGCAGTCTATGATATATTTAAAACTCTTCTCCAGCATCACAACACAAATCATTGATTCTTCTTCTGTCATCCTTAGTCATTGTCCAGCCCTCTGAAACATAGCAAGTAATTGCAAAGACCATGGCCTGGATACCTACCAAAGCTCCCTAAAATTCCTTAGAGATTTTTTGTTTTGGTGTTTTTTTTTTTAACTTTTTAATTTGTTTCCCAGAGTGGATGGGAGCTAGAAGGATGCACTTCCACCTTTCAAGTCCCCTCTCATTGCCTGAAGCCAGTCCTAATTAAGTGCAGATTTGAAAGGAACCAAGCTTTCTTTTTCAGTAACACAGCTAGACCAATAAACAATATATGATAAATAGAGAAAGGATTGGAGCTGTTAAGGATTTACTTAGATCCACAATCAATGCACACAGAAGCAGCAGTTAAGAAATCAAGGATGTGTTGCCATGGGACTGAGGGAGGGTAGTTATGAGTCAGAATCTACTCAGAGACAGCAGATTGTTTTGAGTGGGTGAGGTATTGCAATGGATAAATCTGTTGTCAAGGATCTATTTATAGTGCTAAAGAGCAAGGATGCTATTTTGTAGACTAAGGTGTTCATAACTCAAACCATGGTATTTTCAATTGCCTCAAATATATGTAGGAACCCTGGAAACATAGTTAATTAAACATGATACTGCTAAGTGAAAGTCTGATAGTCCAAATTTACCATCTTCTTTGCAGAGAAAGATGAGCAGTTTCTTCCTGTCAAGATCTGTAGCCTTGGAAACCCGGTGGAGGGTTGCTATGAGTTGGAATCAATTCAATAGCAGTGATTTAATATGCACATGAAAGGTGAACAAGGAAGACCAAAGAAAAACGGAAGCCTTCTAATTGTTGTGTTGGTGAAAAATATTATTGAATGCACCATGGACTGCAGGAAATCGCAAACAAATCTATCTTGGATAGGTGCAAATTGTTCCTTAGAAGGAAGAAGAGTGAGACTTTGCCTCAAATATGTTGGATATGTTATCACGAAAAAGAAGCCCCTGGAGAAAGGTATCATGCTTGATAGAACCTCAACACAAAAGCAGGAGACCCACGAGAGATAGTGTCATACCGTCATGACAACAATGGCTTAAGCACAGCAGATTGTGAGGATGGCACAGGATCAAGGAATGTTTTGTTCTGTTGTACATACATAGGGCTACTCCAAGTTGCAACAGACACCAAAACCCAGCAACACACTTTTCCTTGCTTCTGAGCACTTGCATCTGCTATTAATTTTGCTGGGATGTCCTTCTATCACTTGTCATTCTTTGAGACTCAGTTCTACTGTCACTTCCTCCCAGAAGTCTCTCAGAGCCTTGCTCCAACATCTCTGAAGAAAGAGAAGTCTGCTTGCCTCTGCCTCTGTGGGGATCTCTTTTGCAGTAGTATTCACCTGCTCTAAGAACATCTAAGCTTCCTTCCCTAGACTGGAACCCTTCAAGGGCAAAGAAAGTTCTGAATATCTGCACATCCTCGCCATCAAAAATAGTAGGAGTATACAGAGGAGTTTAATGTGAGAGGTCTGCTTATTGAATAAATGAAGAAAGAGGTAAGGGGAATCTCTTGAGCCAAAGAAGACATTTAAGAGATTAAGCAACCAAGTCAGGGCTGAAAAGCCTGAATGTGGGTGGGACAAAGGTGACCTCCCTCTCCATCACTGTCTCTATCCTTCTGATCACTGACACATGTGCCATCGAGTCAGCACTGACTCACAGATGACCTTCCAGAAGGTTTCAATGGCTTTACACTGCATGAGAGGAGACTACCCATCTTTCTCCCAAAGAGCAGTTCGTGGATTTGAACCATATGCTTTTGGGTTTGCAGCACAATTCCTTACCCCTAGGCTGCCAGCGTAGGAGCTCTATACTGTATCCAGGTCTTGTTTCCAAAATTGGACTTTCCAAACTAAAAAGACCCTTTGGGATTACAGCTGAATCTGCATCGGTATTTATCTTCAATGGTCCTGTTAGATTCTCTTGGGAGCCTGGTAAAAAGACAGCTCACCACACAGGGTCACAGGAGAAAAAAGTTAAACCTGTTGGCTGAAACTGCCATGGGCTAAAATTTTGTCAGGAGTGGGTGCTGGGGTCAGAGAGAGTGGAGGGGAGTCAGAGTGAGGAGACAGGCAGAAAAGATTCATTCCATATTCATTTCCCAAGTGAGACTTAGGCTTCGGAAGTATCGCATTAAAGAGATGAATCACACACTGACTCAAAGAGAGGAGGATGCAGGGTTGTAAATCAGAGGAATGGCTTTTATTTGTCAGAATGCTACAATAAATAACATCTCCGTGTGCCACTTAACAAACGAAGAGTGGGAGGGAGGGAAGCTAGGCGATGCACGCAGGCTGGGAAGGATCTGCAGACCGGGTGGGTGGGTGGAGGACAATCTCACAGCTACTGGAGCGTTTTCAAGCCCTTCTCTCCAGTCACGGAGGTGTTTCACGTTTCTTAAAACAATATAAAAAAAAATGTTGTGGGGAGGGGGAATTATGTATCCTCAAACTTACTGGATCATCAGAAAAACAGCATTCAGGACAGCTGGAGATGGAGGAAATCTCCAAGGTCATCTCCTTCAGCCTTATTTTACAATTGTATCAAGCCGTCTTGCCAGAGATCATTTTGGGTGGTTTTGGAATTCCTGAAATGGTACAAATGGTTATTGTGCGTGATATTCAAAGCTTAGAGGTTCAAATCCACCCAGAGGTGCCTCAGATGAAAAGCCTGCTGGTCTGCTGCTGAAAAAGCAGGTACTGAAAAACCTGATGACAGTACAGCTCTCTCTGCACACATGGGAACCCATGAATCAGAATCAACAAAGGACAACTAGTTTCTCCTTTGTCGTCTTCTTCAAAAGGAAGTTGCCAGAAAGTCACCAAATGCCACTGGGGCAGAGACACCCTTCACTGAGGAAGGATAAATATCCTACCTACTCCCTGAATTATTATCTTTGGAATGGTGGGTGCAAGGTCCAGGTTCAAAAGCACAGGGGTTCTACCATGGGATGAGAAGCCCATGGTATATTCCGACCCTTTAGACTTGGTAGAACTTAAAGGTAAAGGCTGCCTTGTCCCTGGAAAACATGAAGGAGAGGAAGGTTGGGAATTATAAGTCTGCAGAGGACCAGACAGACACATGACCCCATCAAGCCAAGTTGCTCTGGGCAACCACAGGCAGTGGAGGAGCTGTACTTCCAGAGAGCATGGTTGCAATGAGGAGGTCGAGAACCTTGTCCCCATTCACTGGCCCTCTTTCCTCCTTAAGCTGCTGCTGTGGCAAGTGGGTCCTAGACTCAGGAGCTGCACTAACCAATATGGAAACCCTCACAGAGCTGCTGAGATGTGGCTAGTACAATCTGAGATTGTAGATGCACACTCAATTTTCAGGGCTGCTTCATATAAACCCTTGGAAATCCAGTGTGTAGCTTATCCATTCAACAAATCTTAAATACATGTGAAAAATTCTATGAAATATCTTGTTGTTGTTGTTAGGTGCTGTCGAGTCATAGACAACTCAGCAAACCCTATGAATGAAAGACCTGAGTACTATTCATAGAGTTTCTAGAGGCTAGCCATTTTGGAAGTGGATGCTACTCCTGCTTCCAAGCTTGTTTTCATTGGGAAGCTCCACCAAACACTGTCCACCATGGGTGACCATTATCACATTTGGCACATCAGTGTCACAGTATTTAGCATCACAGCCACCACGAGTTACCTCTGTACAGCAATGCACAGATCAGTGCTATACCAACTAGAAGAATATTTGTCAAAAAAACAACACGAACCAGGCCTGATGGCCACAGATTAAAATCACCCACCTTTGGCTTGGTAGCATAATTTTCTATCCATTAGGCCAACGTAGTTTTCTCTGTGTTGTCGTTCTTATTGTTGTTAGGTGCTGTAGAGTCATAGAAGACTCACAGTCACAAGAAGCCACAGAGACACTGGGTGGAGTCATCCAGGAACAACCTGGCCACCTTCTCCTCCCCTCTCCCTTTGGGGATTTAAGCCACCGCCTGCCTTAAACCCTGTGGCCAAGCCTCAAATGCCTTGCTCCTGGGGACAAGAGCAGTTCTGCCCATCAAACATATGAAATGATAATGTTGTTGTTATATACCAATGAGTTGGACACAACTCATAGCTGACCCCCCAGTGAGTTTTCAGTAGCAGTAAATCACATGAGAGGAAACTGCCCACCTTTCACCTGTGGAGCAGTTGGTGGATTTGAACTGTGTGCCTATGGTTTGGCAGAACAACTCCTTACTGTTAGGCCTTCAGAGCTCCCTGAATAACAAGTTTGGGTGTATTATGTTAAAGGAGCTGTAGCATTAAAATGAATTTCAACTGTTTTTAGGGTTTTTTTAAAGTGTGGCTACTAGAAAGTTTTAAAAAACAGCAGTTTCATTTTCCTTTTTGAGTGTGACTACTAGGAAATTTAAACTCCTACATGTGGTTCACATCTGTGGTTCGGTTGTTTCCAGGGAGCAGTGCTGCTTAGGAGGAACTCCTGGACTCAAAACAGGGAGGGCAATTATTCCAGACTTCCTGCTCTTAGGACGAGGTGGGTGGGGACCCTACACTTCTGTTCTGGAGAAGAGCACCAGCCTCTTGAACTGCAGGGTGCAGGAGCAGACAATCAGGTCATACAAATAATTTTTCAAACAAATTAATAACAAGAGAGTGGTGGCCTTGAATCAAACCTCATCAATCCTCATGGTGTACTCATCTGAGATGGATCACATCACAGTTTGTATAGTAAATACTCTTGTGAAATTACTAGTGATTTACGTGAGGCTACAAAACAGGTTCCGGTTAGAGTGTAAGTTTTAAATAATTTGGTGAGGGGCAAAAAATTCTATTATTTTCAAATAATCTCTACTAGAACCCTCTATCCTAAAGAATCCCTATTAGAACCCTCAGGATATGGTCTTTTCAATTACTTGCTATGCATCTGAAAGCTGGATGATGAATAAGGTGGCAAAAGAATTGATGCCTTTGAGCTGTGGTGTTGAAGAAGTGTACTGGATATTCCATGGCCTGCCAAAAGAATGAATAAGTATGTCTTGGAAAAAGTGCAA
Organism: Elephantulus edwardii; assembly: GCF_000299155.1. Taxonomy (NCBI): domain Eukaryota; kingdom Metazoa; phylum Chordata; class Mammalia; order Macroscelidea; family Macroscelididae; genus Elephantulus; species Elephantulus edwardii. The sequence goes on from NW_006399799.1 coordinate 14,355,277, forward strand.
CTGGAATGCTCCTTGGAGCCAAGGATGACAAAGCTTCATCACTCATATTTTGGGCATGTTTCTAGGAGAGACCATTCCTTGGAAAAAGATATCACACTTGGAAGGGTAGGGGGTCAGAGCGGAAGATCCCCGAACCCCACTGAGATGTACTGAAATGGTGACTGAGGCAATAGACTCAAATGTATCCGAGATGGTGAGGACAGGATTCAGGTCTGTTGTTCATAGGGTTGTTATGAGTTGTATTCACCTCAATAGCATGTAACAACAACAGCAATCCTAAAATGTGGAGGGAGCTCTGGTGGCCTACTGGTAAGAAAAAACAGTGCAATCCCAAAGGCACTCACTCAGTTTGAATCCACCAGCTGTGGGAGGATTTGCAATCTCGCCCCATGCAATTTACTGCCTTAGAAAACCTTCTGGTGGGTTAGCTATGGGTCGGTTCCAACTTGACAGCACACAACAATAATGACCATAAAATGAAGGGAGCTTTGCTGGTTTAGTAATAAGAAGCTGCACAGTCAAGACAAGACACATGGTTCAAATCCACCAGCTGCTGTGCAGGAAAAAGGTGAGCAATTTCCTCCCATGTGATTTTAATGTCTCTGAAAACCTGTTGGAGGAAGGGTCAGCTATGAGTCAGATTTGACTCAGTAGTAAATAATAACAATTGTAAAGTGGAACTAGATCTGAAAGTCTGTCTCTGCATGGTGACATATCTTCTTGTTATGTGCCATCGAGTCACTTGTAACTCTTAGTGACCCTATGCACAAAAGTCCTAAATCCTGATCTATCTGAGCCAATCACACCACCTCTGACACACCTACCTCGTTGTTGTTGTTGTTGTTGTTGTTGTTGTTAGGTCCCTATGAGTTGAGTACTACTCATAGCCACCCTATGAACAAAAGATCTGAACTCTGTTCTATCCTGCACCATCCTCATACTTCCTGACACACAAGAGCCTATTGCAGTAGTCACTGTGTCAATCCACCTAGTAGAGGGTCTTCCTCTCCTTCACCGACCCTCCATGCTTCCCAGTGTCATGTCCTCTAAGGAACAGCCCTCCTAGAAACATGACCAAAGCATGTGAGGTGAAGCCTCATTATTCTTGCATCTAAAGAGCATCCAGCTGCACCATCTCCAAGACATATCTGTTTGAGAACATGGACGTTTAGTGCTCTTCCCCAACACAACAGCTCAAAGGCATCAATTCTTTTTCTGTCATCCTTATTCATTGTCCAGCCCTCAGATGCATAGAGAGTAATTGGAAAAACTATGGCCTGAATCATGTGCACTTTAGTCCTCAAACTGACACCATTACTCCTCAATAATTTGGAGAGGTATCTAACTGCAGATTTTCCTAATGCAATTTGTCTCCTTATTTCTTAATTGTTGATACCAATGGTATTACTTGTAGATCCAAGCAAGATGAAGCGTTTGACAGCTTCAATCTTCTCTCCATCTATCATGATGCTGCCTAGTGGTCTAGTGGTAAGAATCTTTTGATTCTTGACATTGAGATGCAATCCACACTGAAGGCTGCATTCCTTGATCTTTTGCAACAAGTGCTTCAAGTACTCTTCATTTTCAGCAAGCAAGGTTGTGTCATCTGTGTAATGCAGGTTATTGATGAGTCTCCCTCCAATTCTGATGCCACACTACTCCTCATAGAGTTCAGCTTCTCAGTTAATTTGCTCAGCGTATAGACTGAATAGGTATGGAGAAAGAAAACAACCCTTACACACTCCCTTCTCAATTTTAAACCATGCAGTGTTCCTCCGCTCTGTTCACATTATCAGCCTCCTGGGCCAAGAATAGGTTCCACATGAACATAATCAAGTGCTCTGGAATTCCCATTCTTCTCAATGCCAGCCACAACTTGTAATGATCCACGCAGTCAAAAGCCTTAGATAGTCAATAAAGCACAAATAGACAGTCTTCTAGTATTCTTTACTTTCAGCCAGGACCCATCTGACATCAGCAATAATATCCCTGGTGGCACGGCCTCTTCTAAATCTTGCTTGAACTTCCAGCACTTCTATTTATGTACTGTCCTAGCTGTTTTAAAACTATTTTCAACAGTATTTTGCTTGTATGTGATATTAATGATATTGTTCAATAGTTTCCACATTCAATTGGATCACCTTTCTTGGGGATGGGAACAAACATGGACCTCTTCTAATCCATTGGCCAGAAAGCTGTCCTCAAAATTTCCTAGCATTACACTGGTGAGTGCACCCAAGGTTACATCATTACCTACCCTCATTACCTCAGTTATTGTGTCAATTCATCTTATCTGGGATTTTCCTCTCCTGCACTGTACCTCCACCCTTCCAAGCATGATATCCTTTTTGGCCCCCTCCTGGCTACATGCTCAAAGTATGTGAGATGGAGTCTCAAAATCCTTGCCTCCAACGAGCAGTTTGGTTTCACCTTCTCCTGGACAGACATGTTAGCTCTCTTGGTGATCCATGGTATGTTCAAAACTCTTTGGGCATCAATTTTTCTGTCATTCTTAGTTATTGTCCAGCTTTATGATGTATAGCAGGTAATTTTGGCCTTGATTTGGTACATCTTAGTCTCTAGACTGACATTTTTGCTCTTCAGCCCTCTGGAAAGGTCCCTGATAGCAGAATTTTCTAATGCAATTAATCCTTTGATTTCTTGACTACTGGTGCCAATAGTGTTGATTGTGGAACCACACAAGCTGAAATTATTAACAATCTCAATCTCTACCCCATCTACTGTAATATTGCTAATTGGTCCAGTGATAAGAATCTTTGTTTTCTTGATGTTGAGCTTCAATCCATATTGTAAACTACCATCTTTGCTTCAGGCCCTCCTCAGTTCCAGCAGGTAAGGTCATGTCATCTGCATAATGCAGGTTGTTGATGAGTCTTCCTCCAATCCTGATGCAACATTTTTCCCTCATAAACTCCAGCCTCGCAAATGAACTATTCTTTATACAGGTATAAAAAGGTATGAAAAGGAATGGGGCAGGAACACATCCCTGATGCACTCCTTTTCTGATTTTGAATCATGCAGTGTTTCCTTGCTCTGTTCTGACGACTGCCTCCTAGTCCAAATATAGACTGTGCATGAGCATAATGAGGTGTTCTGGGAAACAAATTTCATTTTACCAAATGTTGGAAAAGACTCTTCTTCACTGAAATCCTGAGAAGACAGTAGAGGGAACTTAGCTTGTATAAGTGTCTAAAGAAGGAAAAATAGCACATGGGGGCACATCTCTCTTGAAAGGAACAGAAGGAGTAAAAAATAACACAGTCTCTCACTGCCCCAAAGTAGAAAGTAGATAAAGAGCCTGTAGCCAAGCCCTACAGTGCCTCTAAAACCCCAATATCAGAGGTTTGTTTATTTATTGCTAGCCCACAGACCTACAGTTACGGTACCAACAATGGGGTTTATTAAGGGAAGTAAATAGGGGAGGCAAATCACACAATTACAAGGTAAAATTCCTCCATAAGTCCAGGCTCTGGTTTCAGTTCAGCAGTCAAGTCCAAATCATCTAGCAAAGTTTGCCTCAGAGTAGTTATAAATCAGCTTTTCCTTCAGATATCCAGCAAGAACAGCCAAACCACTAACGGTAGCCAGCACAAACGCAAGAAGCCTCAGATCACACTTTGCCACCATTTGTCCACACAATGACACAATCAAGTCATGACAGGGGTCTTCCTCTCACTACAGTCTTGCTACCACCAGCCTTACTCACCTCAAATCTTGCTGTTCAGTGTGGGAAGTACTCTTTCTCTTATCCTAGTCTCACAGCTGTTGGTGATTTGCAAGACCATGTGTCTGCAGTTAAGGTAGCTGGAGGCCAGAGGGGCTAACTAATGGCTTTAAAAAAGGTCAACTTTTAGATTACACTAAGTTTTGGCAAAAAGAAACAAAAACAATAAAAAACCCCCAAACAGTAGTCATTATTGAGTCAATCTGAGCTCAGGGTGGCCCCCCCAGAGCAGAGCAGAACTGTGCTTCACAGGACTTTTCAAGGCTTTCATCTTCACTCTTTCAGAAGCAGGTTGACAGGCTTGACTTCCAGAGCATCTGTGACTGGGTTTGAACCATCAACCTCTTGGCTAGTCATTAAATCCTCAAATATTTGCACTGTGTCACTGTGGTTGCATGGTTAAGTAGTTGAACTTTTAAATATTTGTATCATACATTAAACAATAAAGTTTATAAAAATCTTTAGACACCATCTTCTTTTCTACACAGTATCACACAGTATGCACAGATATTGCACAGGGTAGCTCTCAAACTGCTCTCCACCTGCTCTTAAATCTGGTAGTTTGTCCTATGTCCTCCAAGGCCTCCTCTCATCTCTGGTCAAATTCTTCTAAGCCCTACTTCTCCCTAGGATTTTTTCTTTTTTCCCAATACCTCTTGGTCCTTCTGCATAAGGATAAGTTAAGCATCTCCCAGTCTCTTTCAGTTCCCCTTTCTTCCTCTCAACTGATCAGCACACAAGGCCCTAAAACTCACTAAGTAGGCAAAAAATTGGGATGGGGGAGTCATGTTCAAAAGTCTACATTCTTTGAGCAAGTTCTTCTACTTGCTGGGATCAAGGCAAGAACATAGAGAGACAGACCAAAATGTATATACAAAGATGTTTATTTATCATTGCTATTGTTCTTAGTAGGGTCGTTCTGCTGTCAACTCAAAGGCAGGCAGTTTGAATCCACCAGCTGTTCCACAGGAGAAAGATGAGCAATCCTGCATGACTTACAGTCTCTGAAAATCCACTGGAGGGTCAATTATGAGTCAGTTCATATTTGACAGCAATGAGTTTGAAGTTGTTAGTTGTCAGTCATGTGGATCCCAATTCATGACAACCACATGAGTGCAGCACAGAACTGCTCCATAGGCTTCCAAGACTTAGATATTTTGTATTTTTCAATATATACTTTATCTCTTTGACTGTAACTCACATTTTAGAACAAAACTAATACTCAACAAAGAGTCATTTATTTACTTTAAAAAAATTTCTTTCACCTTCATTCTATTCCCACCCGAGAGTCCCCTACTCCTTTCCTTTTATAGCCAAACAATAGAGATAAAAATACTAAGGAGGTGTACTCTCTCCATATATATACTGTTGTATCTATCTTATATTGTTGTTATTGTTGTTGTGCACCATCGAGTCAGAACCCATAGCTGACCCTCTGGCAGGTTTTCAGACACAGTTTATCACACTGGAGGATATTTCCTTTCCTTCTCCCATGCAGAGCAGCTGGTGGGATTCAAACCTCATGCCTTTGGGATTGCAGTATAACTTCTTTCGACTAGACCATCAGAGCTCCCTGTATTATATTACAGTGTGTGTGTGTGTGTGTGTGTGTGTGTGTGTGTGTGTGTGTGTGTTATATAACATGTATCAGTCTGGAGACTAGGGTAGGCTTGATCTAGGCCATGGTCTCTGCAATTACATGTTATGCTTGACATACGTGAAGGCTTAACAATGACTAGGGATAATAGAAGGTGAATTGATGCCTTTAAGCTGTGGTGTTGGAGAAGAATGTTGAATATATCATGGACTGCTAAGAAAACAGCCAGATTTATCCTGGAGAGGGTGAAATCAGGCTGCTCCTTGGAGACAAGGATTCTGAAGCTTGGTCTGACATACTTTGGGCATGTCGCAAGGAGGGACCAGTCTTTAGAGAGGGACATTATGCTCGGAGGGTGGAGGGACAGTGCAAGAGAGGATGACCCTCGATGAGATAGAATGGCTCCGTGATTTGAATTAATGGGGGTTGGTGTCTCAGAGACAATAAGGTTGGCTCAGGATAGAGCACGTTTCAAAGCTACCGTATATAGCGTCATTATGAGCTTTAGGTGGCTTGACTGCACATAAGAACAACTATATATGCTGTTGTTGTTGTGTATCATCAAATTGAGACCAACTCATAGCTGACCCTCCAGCAAGTTTTCAGAGTTAATAAATAGCATAGGATGATACTGCTTATCTTTCTCCCTCAGAGCAGCTGGTGGATTCGAATCATGTGTATTTGGGTTGAGAGAGCAGCTCCTTACCAATAGGCAACCAGGATGCCATAGACAGACAGAAGAACAAATAGATACATAGTTTATATTCTTTATCTTTTATATGCACTTTGCAAAAATGCTATTTTATTTTAAAATTGTTTTTGCTCCCTCCTCAATTCCCATCTCTGTTAAGCCACTAAGATTGATGCTATGTGCAAATAATTTCTTAGCTTTTTGTAGTAGAGGTCTTATATGATAATTGTCCATTGTGACTAACTTATGTTAGTCAGCATAATTTACTCTAGTGCATCTACATTGTGCTGTTGTTGTTTGTTGTTATGTGCCGTCGAGTCGTTTGCGACTCATAGCGACCCTATGCACAACAGTCCTAAACCCTGCTCTATCCTGCGCCAACCGCACCGCCTCTGACACACCCATCCCGATTACCCCAGTCACTGAATCAATCCATCTCAAAGAGGGTCTTCCCCTCCTGCGCTGTCCCTCCACCCTCCCAAGCATGATGTCCCTCTCCAAGGACCCGTCCCTCCTGGCAACATGTC